>NC_135959.1:39767048-40067048 GCF_053455715.1 Rhinoraja longicauda | reverse complement strand
CCTTCGTAAATCCATGCTGACTCGGAACGATCCTGTTACTGCTATCCAAATGCCCCGTAATTTCGTCTTTTATAATTGACTCCAGCATCTTCCCCACCACTGATGTCAGACTAACTGGTCTATAATGTCCTGTTTTCTCTCTCCCTCCTTTCTTAAAAAGTGGGATAACATTAGCTACCCTCCAAACCACAGGAACTGATCCTGAATCTATTGAACATTGGAAAATGATCACTAATGCGTCCACAATTTCTAGAGCCACCTCCTTAAGTACCCTGGGATGGAGACCATCAGGCCCTGGGGATTGATCAGCCTTCAGTCCCATCAGTCTACCCAACACCATTTCCTGCCTAATGTGAATTTCCTTCAGTTCCTCCGTCACCCTAGGATCTCTGGCCACTAGAACATCTGGGAGATTGTTTTTATCTTCCTTAGTGAAGACAGATCCAAAGTACCAGTTCAACTCGTCTGCCATTTCCTTGTCCCCATAATAAATTCCCCTGCTTCTGTCTTCAAGGGACCCACATTTGCCTTGACTATTTTTTTCCTCTTCACATACCTAAAAAAGCTTTTACTATCCTCCTTTATATTATTGGCTAGCTTACCCTCGTACCTCATCTTTTCTCCCCATATTGCCTTTTTAGCTATCTTCTGTTGCTCTTTAAAAGAGTCCCAATCCTCTGGCTTCCCACTCTTCTTTGCTATGTTATACTTCTTTTATTTTATTTTTATGCTGTCCTTGACTTCCCTTGTCAGCTACGGATGCCTCTTACTCCCCTTAGAATCCTTCCTCCTCTTTGGGATAAATTGATCCTCCAACTTCTGCATTATTCCCAGGAATACCTGCCATTGCTGTTTCACCGTCTTCCCTGCTAGGGCCTCCTCCCAGTCAAATCTGGCCAGCTTCTGCCTCATGCCTCTGTAATCCCCTTTGCTATACTGTAATACTGACACTTCCGATTTTCCCTTCTCCCTCTCAATTTGTAGAGTAAAACTTATCATATTATGATCACTGCTTCCTAATGGCTCTTTTACCTTGAGACCCCTTATCAGATCAGGTTCATTACACAACACCAGAATTGCCTTCTCCCTGGTAGGCTCCAGTACAAGCTGTTCTAAGAATCCATCTCGAAGGCACTCCACAAACTCTCTTTCCTGGGGTCCATTACCAACCTGATTTTCCCAGTCTACCTGCATGTCAAAATCTCCCATAACCACCGTAGCTTTACATTTGCGACATGCCAATTTTAGCTCTTGATTCAACTTGCACCCTATGTCGAGGCTACTGTTTGGGGGTAAGAGACACCCGTGGCTGATAACTCCCATTAGGGTCTTCCTACCCTTACAAATCCTCATTTCTATCCATACTGATTCTACATCTCCTGATTCTATGCCACCCTTTGCAAGCGAGTGAATATCATTCCTGACCAACAGAGCAACCCCACTCCCTCGGCCCACCTGTCTGTCTTTTCTATACGTTGTGTACTTCTGAATATTCAGCTCCCAGCCCTTGTCTTCTTGTATCCATGTCTCTGTAATTCCCACAACATCATACTTGCCAATGTCTAACTGAGCCTCAAGCTCATCCACTTTATTTTTTATACCTCGCACATTTAAATACAACACTTTAACTTTGGTATTCACCTCCCCTTTCACACCGGTCACAATTGGCCCTGACCTTACTCTCATATCCCTTCTAGAACTTCCCGTCCCATTTATTCGAGAGTCCTTTACAATTTCTCCTGTATTTGCTTCCCCTTTAACTACATCTTCATATTCCCAATTTGTCAACCCCTCCCCCCCACTACTTAGTTTAAAGCCACACATGTAGCACTAGCAAACCTGCCTGCCAGAATGTTGGTCCCCCTGCTGTTAAGGTGTAACCCGTCCCTTTTGTACAGGTCACCCCTACCCCAGAAGAGATCCCAGTGGTCTAGAAATCGAAATCCCTGCTCCCTGCACCAGCCCCTCAGCCATACATTCATATCCCCGATCTTTCTGTTCCTGCCCTCACCAGCACGAGGTACAGGTAGCAGTCCAGAGATAACCACCCTCAATGTCCTACTTCTCAGTCTTCTTCCTAACTCCTAACTTGCAATATCTCCTTCCTCTTCCTCCCAAACTTCGTTCGTGCCCACGTGCACAACTACTTCTGTTTGATCGCCTTCCCTCGCTAGGATGTTCTGAAGCCGGTCCGTGATGTCTTGAACCCTATCACCAGGGAGGCAACAGACCATCCTCAAGTCCCGCCTGCCGCCACAGAATCTACTGTCCGTACCTCGGAAAATGGAGTCACCCACTACTATGGCTCTTCCTGAGTTTGGTCGTCCTGGTCGAGTCTCCTTGCCTGGATTAGAGCCACCAACCTGTCCGCCACTCGGACTGGAACCGTCTTCTGCCCCGACATCTCCCAAGAGGGTGTACCTGTTTGCAATAGGCACAGCCACCGGGGTCTCTTGTAGTCCACGTTCACCCCCCTTTGAAACGGTCTCTCACCTTCGCTCGACCTGGACCCTTGGCGTGACAGCCTCACAGTAGGTCCTGTCCAGGAAACTATCGCATTCTCGGATGGCCCT
Organism: Rhinoraja longicauda; assembly: GCF_053455715.1. NCBI lineage: Eukaryota > Metazoa > Chordata > Chondrichthyes > Rajiformes > Arhynchobatidae > Rhinoraja > Rhinoraja longicauda. Next base: position 40,064,475 of record NC_135959.1, on the reverse strand, counting down.
GAGATCATCCAGCTACTTTTCCAACTCCACCACACGTCCATTCAGGAACTGCACCTGGACACAATTCTTGCAGGTGCACCAACTTATCTGCCATTACTTTAGTGCCTAAAAACAAATCAGGCCCAAAAACAAGTGTAACCTCCTCACCTCAGCCTCCTCTCCGAAGACTCGCAGCCAAAGACTCGCACTTTTCTCACAGGGCACTTCCCTCCACAGGGCCGCACCCTTTGTGCAAGCTTTGTTTATATCAGTCACTAAATTGACTAATTGGTCAATTTACCAAACTTCTAATTTAATTGATCAGCCAATCCACGCACTCACTCCTATCCTGCCTTCCTCTGACGAGCTTGGAGGTATGCGCTTCACTGATTGCCTGCTAGCGTTCCTTTGGTGCTCTTTTTGAACGGACTTTTATCTGCAATTAACACTTACTTTCTTTCAGCCAACGGTCGTCCTTGCTCCTGCTCTCCCGACCTTTACTGACAGAGAATGGCAAGTGTCTGAATTGCGCTGCCTGGGGTGTAGGTGGAGGCAGAGTTTGTTTAAGAGGTTTTTCGGACTGTACAAGGATATGCAGGGAATGGAGCGATATGGATTATGTTCAGGCAGAGATCAGTTCAACTTGGCTTCATGTTCAGCACGGACATTGTGGGCCAAATGGTCTGTTCCTGTGCTGTACTGTACTATGTTCACTCCTAAGCAATCAAGAGTTAAAACTAGGCAGACACAAAATGCTGGAGTAACTCAGCGGGTCAGGCAGCATCTCTGGAGAGAAGGAATGTGTGACGTTTCGGGTCGAGACCCTTCTTCAGACAAGAGTTAAAACTATCTGCAGAGCAGTAACTATCAATATTCACAATCATTGGATATTATCATAGGTTCGACCACAGTCTGCAAATGCACCATTTGCACACAAGGTGGTGGTGTCAACACACAGAGAATATGTGAGAATATTTGCTGCTACAATCTCACCCACACGGTAGTTTTTGAAGAGAGAATAGATCTGACCAAAGTAATATATCAATTAACATTCATGAGATGTTTTATGCAAAAGAGTGAAAAATATTTTAGCACCTGACCATAAAGAATTTGAATTACAATCAGGTCCAGATCAGAATCTATACCAAAGTGATAAAGTATGTTTGGGATAAATTATGCATTGCAAAATCATAAGCAGTAAAATTAGTGAGTGATAATAGAAAGATAGCATTGCAAAATTATACAACTTATTACGAAAGTCATAAAACTATTAATTACATCACCATTTATAACAATAAAAGAGACGAAGAGCTGGAGTAACTCAGCGGGTCAGGCGGCATCTGTGGGGAACATGGATAGGTAACGTTTGGTGTCAGACCCCTTTCACAGTCTGAAGAAGGGTCCCCACCCAAAATGTCATCTATCCACGTTCTCCAGAGATTCTGCCTGACTTGCTGAGTTACTCCAGCATTCGGTATCTTGTTTTGTAAATTAGCATCTGCAGTTCCATCTGTCTACCATTTATAAAAACCTGTCCATCCATCCATCCGTTTCTCAGGAACTGCTATCCAGTGGAGAGACAAGGAGAATAAAATATAGGCAACCTCTGGCCCAGGTGTGGTCACTGGATTTTTCAGATGGTTGTGTTGGTATAGTTTACCAAACAGGGTCTGGAAAACGGTGCAAGGTCCTTAGAACATAGAACAGAACAGCACAGGAACAGGTTCTTCAGCCCCAATGTCCATGCAGAACACGATGCCAAGATAAACTCTTGTATAGCTGCACATAATCCATATCCTTTGGTCCAATTAGTCCGCACTGGCCAAGAAGCCCGATATAAACTGGTTCTCATTTGCCTACATTTGGCCCATATAAACCTTTTCTATCCATGTACCTGTCCAAATGTCTTTTAAGTTAATATAGACATTATTGTGTAAATAGGTATATTCATATGATTGTAGGGGTGAGTGAGTATATATGTAGTTATATATGTATTTTAGGTATTAGTTATTATAGATAATACGATAAATATTGATTAGGGAATGTGGGTAGGATTAAATAAGTTCACACTTCCTACTCCTTTTCGCACATGTAAAGACGTTAAGTAATGGATGAAATTCTTTGTATTTCTTCTGGTTTTTTGTTTATTTTGTTTTTTAATTGATGTCTTTTAACATGTACGAAATAAAATAAAATGAAATGAAATGAAAGTGTTGTTATTGTGCCTGGCTCAACTACCTCTTCTGGCAGCATAGAGCACCATCGTCTGTGGGAAAACATTGGCCCTCAGGTTCCCATTAAATCTTTCCCCTCTCACTAACCTATGTCCTCTAGTTCTTGATTCCCCATCTCTGGGTAAAAGGACAAGAGATTTATCAATATCTGTATTGAAGAATAGACAGCTGCCCATTTGACGACAACAGGTTTTATGTAGTGGACCTTTCACTTTATATGTGGTCTCAGAGAACTCCTGCACATTTTTAGCATTGTTTGTTTAAAGATAATATCTCAAAAGTTTAATGCTACACCTTGTCTTTGTTCTCACCCCTTGCTGTTATTGCTATTGTCTTCACCTTCATACAACTATGTTGTGGTGTGGACGAACCTCTTTGCAGCGACATTCAAAAATGCACACACCAACTGGAGACATTTCATCATGTCTCCAGTGACTCTTACAAACTTCTAGAGATGCACAGTAGAAAACATATTGTTGGGTTGCATCACAACTTGGTTTGGGAACAATTTTGCCCAAGACCGCGAGAAATTGAATAGAGTTGTGGCTGTAGCCCAGTCCATCACATCGACCAGACTCCCCACTAGTGACGATCCACACTTCAGCTGCCTTGGGAAAGCAGCCAACATAACCAAAGACTTGTCTCGCCCCGGTCATTCCTTCTCCGAGAAGATTGTTGGCTGCAACATCCCCCCCATCGACGAACTGTATACTGCAAGGGCCAGGAAGTGAGCGGGTAAGATCATCTCTGACCCCTCTCACCCTGACCACAAACACTTTGAAACACTTCCCTCTGGAAGGCAACTCCAGACTGTCAAAGCCGCCACAGCCGGACATAAAAACAGCTTTTTTCCACGAGCTGCAGATCTACTCAACAACCAAAAGTTTCTAGCCTCCTTTTGCTCTGGTATTTTATTTCATTCTTTACATGCTTAAATTATATTTTCTTCTTAATTTTACCGTCTCTCGTGTTGTTACTTGCGAGTAAAGCACCAAGGCAAATTCCTTGTATGTATACATACTTGGCAAATAAAATTTATTCAATTATTATTATTATTCAATTATTCCCCACTCCCGCCTGGCAGAAGCTTGAAACCATGCATCGCAACGCTCAGCAACACCTCCTTGCCCTCTGTTATCGGCCTTCTGAACGGTCCTTTCATAAGCTAGGATACTGTCTGATTCACCTCTACCCCATGGCAGACATTGGACTTTGTCTATGGAACTGATGCGCTAAATACTGAGGAACTATATTCTGCACTCTGTATCTTCCCCTTGGCTCTTCCTATGTATTGCTTGACTGTATTTGTATATAGCATTATAGCATTATCTGATTTGAATGGCGAGCACTCAAATAAAAGCTTTTCACTGTACACATGACAATAATAAACCTAAGCCTAAACCCAGATGTGTGGACACACAAAAGGACAACTCATAATTCTAAATAGCATAACCAAAAACATAATCAAAATATCTTTCAATTTAAAATGGAGGCTCATGACAAAGGCTACATGCTAATGACACACAAACTAACCCAACATTTCAATTCAGCATGCAATTATGGGTTAGCATGATACAGATTAAAAAGATATTTAGAAACTGTTGTAGATTAATACTATTCAAATGTTGCCAATGAAGCTCATCACGCCTCTGCTTCCTTTCACGATTGAAGATATTCGGCACTCTTGAACCTCTACAGGTGTACGGTAGAGAGCACACAGACTGTTTACATCCAAGCCTGGTTTGCTCACTCGAACGCCCAGGAATGAAGGAGACTACAGAGAGTGGTGGACAATGTCCGGTCCATCAGAGGTACTGACCTCCCCACCATCGAAGGGATCTACATGAGGCACTGCCTCAAAAAGGTAGCCAGCATTGCTAAGGATGCGAGGTCTGGATCGAACCTGGGTCCTGGCAGTGTGAGGCAGCAGCTCTTCTAGCTGTAACTTGAAATTGCAATTCATTTTTAACAAAACGCTTTCTCTGAAGAAATTGTGAATGATAAATTCTGAATTTGCCACAGAATATTTTTTACATATCATTTTAACAAAGTATGATGTGCAATTGTAATCTCTGTTCTGATGTGTAGCCAAAATCAAGACAGGAATAGATCGGGTAAACGCACAGTCTTTTGCACACAATCCAGAACCAGAGGACACAGGTTTAAGGTGAGGGGGGGAAAGATTTAATGGGAACCCGAGGGGTAATTCTTTTCACACAAAGGGTGGTGGGTGTATGGTATTGAGGCAGGTACTATCGCAATGTTAAAGAAACATTTGGACAGATATAGGAATATATCGGCCAAACGCAGGCAGATGGGACCAGTGTAGAGGGGTTGGCCAGCATTGGCAAGTTGGGCCGAAGGGCCTGATTCCATGCAGTATGACTCCATGTGAATGTCATACATTTACGCTAAACATCTATTCCGTAAATAAATCCAGACTTTTGAGTTTGTTACCATATGATATTAAGAATATTAATACAATATTTATATAATATATCATAATATATTCACAATTATACATTGTGAACAAACAGTCAGTCTTAATTGCTTTCATATTTTGATTCCCTTGCCAGCCTCACTGAGTCAGAGATGCATGTTTTAGACTGTGTTAATATTTTAAAGTCGGTCTGTTTCTGCATTATCAATGCATAATTTATCAACATCCTTGGGAAGCTGCTGGGTTCCAGAGGTAAGTGATGCGCAAAGCTGAGCAAGGCCAGGCGAGACAGTCTGCACAGTGACAAAACTGTGGGCAAAGGTGCTCAATGTACAGACTCATCAATTTTTTTGTTGATCATCATGAAAATGTGTGGGATAACCAGAAAGAGGCGGTACTTGGTGAGGGAGAGACACAGAAGGGTCATAGAGTCATACAGCACGGAAACAGGCCCCTCAGCCCAACTTGCCTACACCGACAAACATGCCCCATCTACACTCGGCTCGGTCTGGGACTTTCCATCGCCCGGTGGGGGCTTCAAAAGTCGGGAGCCTCGATCGCCTCGAGGCAGCAGTTTGACTGCCTGTCCACGGGAGAAGAATGAGGAGGAGATAAGACTTTTCTTTGCCTTCCATCACAGTGAGGGTGTGCCTGGAGCAATCACTGTGATGGTTGTTTGTGTTAAATTGTAATTGTGTTGTCTTGTGTTCTTTATTGTTTACTGCCGGACCCTGACGTGAGAGGACGCTGGCGCTATTTGTTCGCCGCTTCTCTGTCAGGACAAATCTTTTGTTTATTTGTTTGTTTTTATGTCTTGTTTGCTTGTAAAGCGTCTTTGAGTATCTTGAAAAGCGCTATACAAAATAAATGTATTATTATTATTATTACTAGTCCAACCTGCCTGTGTTTGGCCCATATCCCTCTACATCTAGATCTATCCTATCCCTGTACCTGTCCAAGTGTCTTTTAAATGTTGATATTGTGCTTGCCTCAAATAGCTCCTCTGGCAGCTCGTTCCATGCACCCACCATCCTCTGTGTGAAAACATTGTCCCTCAAGTTCCCATTAAATCTTTCCCTCCCTCACCTTAAATCTATGTCCTCTGGTTCTTGATTCCCCTCTAGATCATGGAAGAGTTATGGGAGTTTAATTGTTTACTCAGAGGGTGGTGGCTGTATGGAATGGGCTTCCGGTGGAAGTGGTGGAGGCTGGCTCGATTTTATTATTTAAGAGTAAATTGGATAGGTATATGGATAAGAGGGGATTAGAGGGTTATGGTCTGAGTGCAGGTAGATGAGACTAGGTCAGAGAGAGTGGTCGGCGTGGACTGGAAGGGCCGAACGGGCCTGTTTCCGTGCTGTAGTTGTTATATGTTATATATATATGTTATATGAACCAAAAACAGAATAATGAAATTCTTACTTGCAGCAACTTAACAAACCTGTTATCAGAGTACTCATAGATAATATTTGGGTGGCACAGGAGGTAGAACTGTTGCCTCACAGCACCAGAGACCCGGATTCGATTCTGACCTCGGGTGCTGTCTGTAAGGAGTTTCCACGTTCTCCCTGTGACCATATGGGTTTCCTCCAGGTACATCCCAAAGATGTGCGGGTTTGTAGGTTAATTGGCCTCTGTAAATTATCCTAAGTGTGTAGTAAGTGGATGAGAAAGTGCAATAACATAGAACTAGAGTGAACGGGTGATCGACGGTCTGCATGAACTCGGTGGGCTGAAGGGCCTGTTTCCATGCTGTATCTTTAAAACTAAAACCCTAATTCTTCTAAACATCAGTGGGTACAAGTCCATCTGAATCTCACGTCATAACAGAAACCCTTCACTCCAGGATACAATTGTTTGAGGCTTTGTACATAGCTGGAAAGAGCGCAGAAAAGATTCGCAAGGATGTCACCTGGGCTTGTGGGCTTGAGGTATTGGGAGAGGTTGGATAGGCTGGAACTTTTTTCTTTGCAGTGTAGGAGGCTGAGGGGTGACCTTATTGAGGTGACCTTATTGAGCTTATTCCAAGCACCCACCACTCTGTGTAAAAAAGACTTCCCTCACACATCTTCTTTAAACTTTGCCCATCTCACCTGAAAGCTATGCCCTCTAGTGTTGGACATTTCCATTCTAAGGAAAAGGTTGTGACTGTCCACCCTATCTGACTCATCTTGCACACTGCTCAAATACAATCGCACACTGCTTCAAGCTTCACGATCCCGTCCTTGGTGGCAGAAATTAACAATTGATTAAATTCATTTACCAATCTAACGTCATGACTTTTACACTCAGATTCACTTTCCCCAGAGCAGTAGAAGTTAATAAGTAAACAGTTTCCTTGGCCACTTAAAATGGAATTAAGCCATTTTGACCCAATCTGACCCTTTACAGCAATTGCTTCAAATATTCAATAGCACTCTAGCTACTGTTTTAAATCCCTTGTGTGGAGCTAACAGTTCCAATGGAGTGGAAAGAAAAATCGATAAAGTTCTGAGGTAAACCTTCAGTAAGCCGATCCAATAAACAAAGCACAAACAAAAATACCAAGTATGGATCTTGCAATATAAGAACAAATACGCTGTGGAGCCACTGTTGCTGTCTTGTCTCAGTGAAAGAATAGCCAGAACTATTAAAGTTGTCTAGTCAATGAGTCTTTTGCACTAATTAAAGAATATCAGGAAAGTGCTAACGATGGAGCAATTTTATCTATAAAATTCATGAGTAAGGAATTCTTTCTTCCTCAATGGATTTGACAAAGGCGTCAACAAGACTATAACTACTATAATATTCAGTCTCAAAAGTCTTGTTAATTTCACTATCGTATCTGCCTCCACCATCACCCCCGCACAGCAGACTACATTGCAAACCAGAACATAGAACAGTACAGCACAGGAACAGGCCCTTCAACCCACAATGTCCATGCCGAACATGATACCAAGTTGAACTAATCTCTTCTTCTTGCACGTGATCCATATCCCTCCATTCCCTGCATATCCACATGCCTATCTAAAAGGCTCTTAAATAACACTATTGTATTATCATGCACTTTATCTTACACTCAATGTTATTCTCTTTATCCTGTAGCTGTACACTGTGGCCGGCTCATTTGTAATCATGTACAAGTCTTTCTGCTGACTGGATAGCATGCAACAAAAAGCATTCCACTGTATCTCGGTATAGATGACAAGAAACTAAGCTAAATGTATCTGCCTCCACCACCACCCCTGGCAATACATTCCAGAACCCACTATCTTCTGTGGAAAAAACACCCCACACATCTCCTTTAAACTTTGCACCTCTCACCTAAAGAGTTAGATATAGCTCTTAGGTCTAACAGAAACAAGGGATACGGGGAGAAAGCAGGAACGGGATACTGATTTAGAATAATCAGCCATGATCATATTGAAAGGCGGTACTGGCTTGTAGGGCCGAATGGCCTACTCTTGCACCTATTTTCTATGTTTCAATGTTTTTACTCCTCCTGTCCATATATCTGTCTGAATGTCCTTTTAAGGTCATAACTGTGTCTGGTTCTACAGCTTGTTCTAGCAGTGCATTCGCTTAGCCTTTTCCAAGCAGCGTTCTTCAGTCTTTTAAATTGTGGTTTTTTTTTTCTTGTCTCGAGTTTCCCCTGGTGCAGGTTTCCAGCTCGGAAAAGTGGAGCAGCCAGCATTACCTAGGTCTTTAGCAACGCTGTTCGTGTCTGGCTCCTGGGACGTATGAAACAACACTACAAGGTCACTTGTCTTCCACTCTTAACTTTCTGTGTCAGGGACAGTATCGTCTTTGTAGTTTCTGTCTGACGTGACCAAGGTCAGAATCTGGGCAAAAGCAGCAAGAATTGCTGCTGTTCCTCCCGTGTATTACTGTCACTGCATGGCATATTAGTTCCTCTGCAAATAACAGATGCTTCTCTTTTCAATATGACATTGCACCGTACACTGTGGATGGGTTGTTTGTATAGCGGCGCATTTGGAAAGAAATGACAGGATCGGTCAAAGTCAGTATGGATTTATGAAGGGGAAATCATGCTTGACTAATTTTCTGAATTTTTTTGAGGATGTAACAAGTAGAATGAATAAGGGAGAGCCAGTGGATGTGGTGTATCTGGACTTTCAAAAAGCCTTTGGCAAGATCCCACACAAGAGATTAGTGTGCAAAATTAGAGCACATGGTATTGGGGGTAGGGTATTGATGGATAGAAGATTGGTTGGCAGACAGGAAGCAAAGAGTAAGAATTAACGGGACCTTTTCAGAATGGCAGGCAGTGACTAGTGGGGTGCCACAAGGCTCGGTGCTGGGACCCCAGTTATTTAAAATATATATTAACGATTTAGACAAGGGAATGAAATGTGACATCTCCAAGTTTGCAGATGACACAAAGCTGGGTGGCAGTGTGAGCTACGATGAGGATGCTATGAGGTTGCAGGGTAACTTGGACAGGTTGGGTGAGTGGGCAAATGCATGGCAGTGGCAGTATAATGTGGATTACTGTGAGGTTATCCACTTTGGTGGCAAAAACAGGAAGGCAGATTATTATCTGAATGGTGTCAGATTAGGAAAAGGAGAGGTGCAACGAGACCTGCTTGCACAATAGTCACTGAAAGTAAGCATGCAGGTACAGCAGGCAGTTAAGAAAGCTAATGATATGTTGGCCTTCATTGCGAGAGGATTTGAGTTTAAGAACAAGGAGGTCCTTCCGCAGTTGTACAGGGCCCTGGTGAGACCACACCTGGTGTATTGTGTGCAAGTTTGGTCTCCTAATTTGAGGAAGGGCACTATTGCTATTGGGGGAGTGCAGCGTAGGTTCACCAGGTTAATTCCTGAGATAGTGGGACTGACAATGATGAAAGAATGGGTCGACTGGGCTTGTATTCACTAGAATTTAGGATGAGAGGGGATCTTATAGAAACATATAAAATTCTCAAAGGATTGGATAGGCTAGATGCAGGAACAATGTTCCCGATATTGGGGGAATCCAGAACCAGGGGTAACAGTTTAAGACTAAGGGGTAGGCCATTTAGGACTGAGATGAGGAAAAACATCTTCACCCAGAGAGTTGTGAATCTGTGGAATTCTCTGCCCTAGAAGGCAGTGGAGGCCAATTCACTGGATGTTTTCAAGAGAGAGTTAGATTGAGCTCTTAGGGCTAAAGGATTCAAGGGATATGGGGAAAGAGCAGGAACAGGATACTGATTTTAGATGATCAGCCATGATCATATTGAATGGCGGTGCTGGCTCAAAAGGCCGAATGGCCTCCTCCTGCACATATTTTTTCTATGCTTCTATGTTGCTAATCATGTATTATCTTTCCTCTGTGGATAGTAAGCAACATAAAAGCTTTGTACCTCAACACACGTGACAATAAACTAAACTAAACAAAGCATTCTAGGTGTTAGTGCAGAAGGGAGGCACAGTGGTACAGAGTGGCACAGTGGTGGTGACACAGCACCAGAGACACAGGTTCAATCCTGACTACGGATGCTGTCTGTACGGAGTTTGTACATTCTACCTGTGACCGCCTGGATTTTCTCCAGGTACTCTGGTTTTTCCCCACACTCCAAAGACGTACAGGTTTGTAGGTTAATTGGCTTGAGTAAAATTGTAAATTGTCCCTCGCGCGTGGGATAGGGCTAGTGTACTGGGTGATCATTGGTCAGCGTAGGCTCAATGGGCTGCATGGCCTGTGTCCGCACTGTATCGCTAAAGTCTAAAGTCTCAAGATTAGAATTGCATCTCATGGAACAGTTCAGCATTTCATAAAAAAGATGTTGGTGAGGCCACACTGCGGGCCTAGAACAGAATGGGCTCTTTGGCCCACAATGTCTATGCCAAACATGATGCCAAGATCAACTCTTATCTGCCTGCACATAATCCATATCCCTCCATTCCCTGCGCCTATCCAAAAGTCTCTTAAATGCCACTATTGTATTCCAGGCACCCACTACTCTCTATGTAAAAAACTTGCCCCGTGCATCTCCTTTAAATGTTGCCCAATTAGTAACATGAAATGGGGTATATTGATAGAAACAGAATGTTGATAAATTTTAATTATCAGCTTAATTTTTAATTGATATTCCAGCAAGATAGAAATGGTATATATTTTTCAGATATTTTACAAAAGATTGAAGCTACTTGTAAATAGTCATAGAACTGTTGGCATACTGGGCTAGTCTCATTTGCCTGCATTTGGCCCATACCCCTCTAAACCCTTCCTATCTATATATCTGTCCAAATATCTTTTGGAAATCGTAATTGTATCCACTTCCATTGCTTCCTCTGGCAGTTCATTCCAGATACAAACTACCCTCTGAGTGTAAAAGCTATTCCTGAGGCCCCTCTTAAATCTCTCCCCTCTTACCTTACGCCTGTGCCCTCTAGCTTTAGAATCCTCTTCCCTGGGGAAAAGACTGTGAGCATTCACTTTATCCATGTCTCTCGTGATCTTGTCACCTCAATAATGTCACCCCTCGGCATCCTAGGCTCCAATGAACAAAGTCCCAGCCTATCCAATCTCTCCCGATAACTCAAACCCAGGTAAAATCCTAATGAATCTCTTCTGCACCCTTTCCACCTAAATGTCATCCTTCCTGTAACTGGGTGACCCGAACTACACACAGTGACAATTCTGTGACAGTGACAGTAGCTACAGAGAGAGGTCAGAAAAACCTGGATTGTTTTCTCTGGAATGATCCTGAGGATGCTTGGGTTAACGTATGGTGAGCAGTTGACGTCACTGGGCCTGTATTCACTGGGATTTAGAAGGATGAGGGGGGATCTCATTGAAACTTAACGAAAAGTGAAGGGCCTGGATAGAGTGGATGTGGAGAGGATGTTTCCACTAGTGGGAGAGTCTAGGAACAGAGGGCATAGCCGAGGAATAAAAGGACGTACCTTTAGAAAGATGAGGAGGAATTTCTTTAGCCAGAGGGTGGTGAATCTGTGAAATTCATTGTCACAAACGACAGTGGAGGTCGAGTCATTGGATATTTTTAAGGAGATTGGCAAGTTCTTGATTAGTAAGGGTGTCAAAGGTTAAGGGGAGAAGGTGAATGGGGTTGAGAGTGGAAGAGGCATGATTGAATGGCAAGTAGACTTGCTGGGCCAAATTGCCTAAATCTGCTCCTTTCACTTATGAAATTATGCCGGAGGTTGCAGGGAGATCTGATAGAAGTATATAAAATTAGGAGAGACATAGATAGGGTAGACAGTCAGAACCTTTTTTTCCCCAGGATGGAAAAATCAAATACTAGATGGTATAGCTTTAAGGTAAGAGGGGCAAAGTTTAAAGGAGGTGAGAAGGGCATGTGTTTTTACACAGAGGGTGGTGGGTGCCTGGAACGCGCAGCCAGGGGTGGTGGTGGAGGCAGATACGATAGTGGCACTTAAGAGGCGTTTACATGGGTACATGGATATGCAGGGAATGGTGGAATATGGATTATGTGCAGGCAGAGGAGATCAGGTTATCTTGACATTATGTTCAGCAAGGACAATGTGGACCAAAGGGCCTGTTCCTGGTCTGCTCTGTCTGTTTCTATTAAAGAAGATTTCTCATATACCTTATCCTTTAATCTTCCTTTTCAAATGCAGATTCCTACCCATGATGAGGCATTTGCTTCTATTAATCCCTGCGCAGATATTGATTGTCTCCTGGGACTCTGCTGCCCTAAATTCTGAATGGAAAGTAGGTCAGAAGTCTGTGAATGTTCCTTCATTTTCCTGCAATAACTGTACGGACAGCAATGGAAACTAGAATGTGGCACTTAGAGAACTATCAAACAAACTGATCATCTATGAATGTCCGTATAGAGTCATGCAGTGTGGAAATGAGCCCTTCACTCCAACTTGCCCACACTGGCCAACATGCCCCATCTACACTAGTCCCACCTGCCAGCATTTGGCCCAGATCCCTCGAAATCTATCCTATCCATTTACCTGTCTGTATGTTTTTTAACATTGTGATAGTACCTGCCTCAACTTCCTCCTCCGGCAGCTCGTTCCATACACCCACCATCCCGGTGTGTAAAAATGTTGCCCCTTAGGTTCTTATTAAATCTTCACCCCCCCCCCCATCTTAAACCCATGTCCTCTGGTTCTTGATTTCCCTAATCTGGATAAAAGACTGTGCATTCATCCTATCTATCCCCCTCATGATTTTGTACACCTCTATAAGATCACCCCTCGTCTTCCTGTGCTATTAAGGAATAGGGTCCTAGCCTGCCCAACCTCTCCCTATTGCTCAGCCCCTCAAGACACCTTCATAAATCTTCTCTGTACTCTTTCCAGCTTAACAACATCTTTCCTATAACATGGTGCCCAAACCTGAACACAATACTCAAAATGCGATCTCACCAATGTCTTGGACAACTCTAACATGACCTCCCAACTTCTTTTCTCATTAGGCACAAAATTCTGGAGGAACACAGAGGGTCTGGCAACAAGATGTGCTTCCTCAGCCAACAATGGGCCATTATAGACTCTGGCGTTGTTTTGTTCTGGCCTTCTTTATCTTTCCATCTGAAGAAGGTTTCTGACCCAAATTCCTATTCCTTTTCTCCAGAGATGCTGTCCGACCCATTGAGTTACTCAAGCACCTCCTGTCAATCTTCAATATAAACCAGCATTTGCAGTTTTTAGTTTAGTTTAGTTTAGAGATACAACACGTATCTTCGTCCCACCGAGTCTGCGCCGACCAGCAATCCTCGCATACTAACACTATCCTACACACTAGGGACAATTTACAATTTAACCAAGCCAATTAGCCTATGAACCTGTATGTCTTTGGAGCGTGGGAGGAAACTGGAGAAAATCCATGGGGTCATAGGGAGAATGCACCAATTACGTACAGATAGCACCCTTAGTCAGGATCGAACGGGGGTCTCTGGCACTGTATGGCTCCAAATCTACTGCTGCGCCACCGCGCCGTCCCAAAGTCCATTCTACATATTCTACACTCACTATATATCTTGTTAAAGTCCACTGCGTTGCCTTCTTAGTGACCTCTTCCAAAATCTCAATCAGATTAGTAAAACGATTTCCTACACACAAAGCCATGCTGACTATCTCTAATCACTCCATGACCATCCAAATACTGGATGACCCTGTCCCTATGAAACCCCTCCAACAAATTATCCACCACTGACATCGAGTTCACTGGTATGTAGTCCAATCAGAAAAAAAAGTCTATATCTCCTTCCCCAAAGCCAATTTTGAATCCAATTGGCTAATTCACCTTGGATTCGATGTGATCTACAGTAACTTCCCAGGCTAGCCTACCATGTGGGACCTTGTCAAAGACCTCGTTAAAGTCTATAAAGGTAACATGTGTTGCCCTGCCCTCATCAATACTCTTGGTAACCTCTTAAACAAAACTCTACCAGATTTGTACGACAGCTGATCAGTCCACACCTATCCTCCCATTTTAACTCCCCTTCCCATTCCCATACTGACCTTTCAGTGCTGTGCCTCCTCCATTGCCAGAGTGAGGTCACAGGCAAACTGGAGGAATAACACCTCATATTCCGCTTGTGTAGCTTACAACCCAGTGGTATGAACATTTGAATTCTCCAATTTTAAGTAATTTCTACTTACACTCCCCTCTTGTCCTCCCTTATCATTTAGCCAGTTCCACAGTTCACAACATTGTATCCCTCTTGAGATCACACCTTCCCTCAGACAACAATGGTCCTACCAGGCACCACCCAACCTGAGGTCATTTGTTGCTGGCCCTCGTTGATTTAATCTGGACTAAATTATGAGAGCCCACTTGAAATCCACCCACCCCTCCCGAAACTTCGCCCGAAAATGTGGTGCCTAGGCCGAGTAAGATGGCTGATCTCGACCTCATCAGAACATCAACAGGTCGAATTTGCCCCCTACAGCCATAGCTCTGGAACTACGGCCCGGCTGGAGCCAGCAGATCCGCTTCCATAGTCGACTTCTGCAGCCGACTTCAAGAACCAGTATCTCTGCTCCTCCAAGGCCATGACCTCTGTTGGTCCGGCAAAACGGATAATCCAGTAAGTCACAGGAACCAAGGGTACTCGAAAATTGGTGATGGACCTGTATCTCTGCAAGAGCTTCCGCAATTTCCTCCTTAGCTTCCCATAGGTTCCGATGATTCACTTGAGCAGGCCTTGGGGATTTATCTACCTTAATGCGCATTAACACCACCAGTATCCATCTTTGATCATCTGTGTATGTTCTAAGACATCACATTTCCTATGCCTCTTTGCATAAATAGTGAGGCAAATGGATACACCATGGAAACAGGCCCTTCGGCACACCGAGTCCATGCCGACTATCGATCACCCATTCACACTCGTTCTATGTTGTGCCACTTTTCATCCACTCTCTACACACTAAGGACAATTTACAGAGGACAATTAACCTACAAACCCGCACATCTTTGGGATGTGGGAGGAAACCAATGCAGTCATAAGAAGAACGCACAAACTCCAAACAGACAACACCCGAGGTCCGGATCGAACCCGAATCTCCGGCACTGACAGGCAGCAGCTCCATCAGCTGCACCACCCTAACATATATATCTGTGTGTTACTGTGTTAACGGGCATGTGAAGCTGCAGTGAGTAAGAATGTCATTGTTCTGTTGCTGGTACATATGACAATTAAACTCTGCTGTCTGGACTGAAGATTTAAGAAGGAAACAAGCAAGATTGTTGGGTGTTAGTGCATTTGACAATGGCAAACAACTCTGTTAAAAAGCCATACAAAATGCCATATTGATCAGGAAAGTAAGTGCTATGGGATCAAAGGGAACGTGGCAAGCTAAATTAATAGTGGCTCAGTGGGAGGAAGAATAGACTAATGGTCAATAGTCATTCTAATGCCGATGTGCTCTGGGATTCCACAGAGCTAAGTGCTGGGCCTATTTGCTGTTCACAGTGTGTTAATGACCTGGATGAACCCAAGGGCCTCAATGAACGTTTACCCATTTATTACAGTCATTTCCGCTGCATATTTATTGTAGCGATCAAATCCCACAACACCAAAGGATACATAGAACAGTCCAGACGGGAACAGGCCCTTTAGCCCAGTGTCCATACCGAATATGACGCCAACCAAACTAATTTCATCTGCTTATTCACAAAATGCTGGAGTAACTCAGCAGGTCAGGCAGCATCTCGGGAGAGAAGGAATGGGTGACGTTTCGGGTCGAGACCCTTCTTCAGACTGATGTCGGGGGTGGGACAAAGGAAGGATATAGGTGGAGACAGGAAGATAGAGGGAGATCTGGGAAGGAGGAGGGGAAGGGAGGGACAGAGGAGCTATCTGAAGTTGGAGAAGTCGACGTTCATACCACCGGGCCGCAAACTGCCCAGGCGAAATATGAGGTGCTGCTCCTCCAATTTCCGGCGGGCCTCACTATGGCACTGGAGGAGGTCCATGACAGCTTCATCTGCTGGTACTTAATTCATATCCCTGCATATCCATGCGCCTATCTAAAATTCTCAAACGCCACTATCGTATCTGCCTCCATCACCACTAACTGCAGTGCTTTCCAGGCACTCACCACCCTCTGTGTGAAGAAACTAGTCCTGTATCTACTTTAAACTTTGTCCCTCTCTCTTTAAAGCAATGCCCCATAGTATTTGAGTTTTCCATCCGGGGTAAAAGGTTCTGACTGTCTACCCTATCTATGCCACTCATAATTTTATTTACTTCCATCAGGTCTCCCCTCAACCTCCCTGTGTCCTTAAACCCAGCCCTTTGTTTTCTATCAGTAAGCTCGTTCTGAATCCACCCAACCAAGTCACTGGGAGGCATGTAAATGTAGTGACAGTCAGTCACAGAGTCAGAGAGCGAGTAAGTGAGTCACACCAGCAGTCAGTTACACTGTCATACAGCACAGAAACTGGCCCTTTGGCCCAACTTCACCACGCTGACCAACATGCCCCTTCTACACTAGTCCCACCTGCCCGCGTGTGCCCCATTATTACTCCAAACCTTTCTAATAACCACATCACGTTTGTAACCCACATAACTAAATATGTGCCACAACTAATGCATGCATGCCACACGCGAGACTCCACATACAATTAGGGTGATAGGAACGAACTAAAATCACACGTCTCACTAGAGATGTCAATAACAAGGAGGAATTTTACCTAATGACTTTGAAATGCATGCAGAGACTTTGTTTTAGTTTGTACTAAATAGAATAAAACATATTCTATCAATAGGAATGAGTTCAAGGTAGTCCACGTGCAGAAAGAATGCATGTTATTTACAGCATCACCTTCTTTTAAATAGGTTTTATTCTTTGGAACAACAACTAGAAAACTCGTGTAACCCTGATGTCACAAAGAGGGAAGTAGAATGCGACTTCTAAAGGAAAATATATCTCCCTTTTATACAAATAAGCAAAGGGCTTTAGAACACCGGCACTCAAAAGAATATTCAGTTAGGTTGAAGCTAACGTTAAAAAGAAAACTAGCAGGTTTTAGTTCTAGTTTACTTTTAGGGATACAGCATGGAAACAGGCCCTTAGGTTCATCGAATCCACGCAGACCAGCGATCACACCGTACACTGGCAGAATCCTACACACTACAGACATTTTTACAATTACCGAAGCCAATTAGCCAAAAAACCTGTACGTCTTTGGAGTGTGAGAGGAAACCAAGCACCCGAAGAATAACCACAGGGTCACAGGGACAATGTACAAACTCTGTATAGACAGCACCCTTAATCAGGATCGAACCTCGGACTGTTGATGGTGCAGGGAAGGGATACAATGGTGAGATGTAAGCACAAGGAACAAGATGCTGGAATCCTGCATAGAGCACAAAGTGCTGGAGTAACTTTGTGGGTCAGGCAGCATTCCTGGGGAACATGGATAGGTGACATACCAGATCGAGGCCCTTCTTCAGACTGGCATGCGAGACATCCTGTGACTAAAATGGGGGTGGGGCAACAGTGGAGAAGATGTCCTCTAATCTAAAACTGAAATGTTGCCTAGCAATGTCCTCCAGAGATGCTGCCTGACCCGCTGAGTTCCTCCAGCACTTTGTGGTCTACAGATATAATGATGATGTTTTGTTAAGTTTAGTTCATTTATGCCACATGTACAAAGATATAATGAAAGCTTATTTTGCATACTATCCAGTCAAAATCATACTGTGCATGGGTACAATCGATCCTCTTCTGGAATAATATGCAGTCGCTACGTTCCAGCGTCGTCTAGCAACTTTCATGTCTCCGAGTTCAATCTTGGCCTAAGGAGATCTGCGATTCCTTATTTTCCTCACTTTGTACCTGTCCTGACATTGGACAGGTACATGGATAGGAAATGTTTAGAGGGACGTGTATCAAACGTGGGCAGGTGGGACTAGTGTAGATGGGACATCTTGGTCGGTATGGACAGGTTGGGCTGAAGGGCCTGTTTCAATAGACAATAGACAATAGGTGCAGGAGTAGGCCATTCAGCCCTTCGAGCCAGCACCGCCATTCAATGCAATCATGGCTGATCACTCTCAATCAGTACCCCGTTCCTGCCTTCTCCCCATACCCCCTCACTCCGCTATCCTTAAGAGCTCTATCCAGCTCTCTCTTGAAAGCATCCAACGAACTGGCCTCCACTGCCTTCTGAGGCAGAGAATTCCACACCTTCACCACTCTCTGACTGAAAAAGTTCTTCCTCATCTCCGTTCTAAATGGCCTATCCCTTATTCTTAAACTGTGGCCCCTTGTTCTGGACTCCAACATTGGGAACATGTTTCCTGCCTCTAATGTGTCCAATCCCCTAATTATCTTATATGTTGCATCTTCCTCACAATTCACACTACCCCCCAGCTTAGTATCATCTGCAAATTTGCTAATGCTGTATGACTGTGTATATGAATGCTATTGTCACTTTTTCATATTATTTGATCGTACTGAACAGTCTGCAATTGAGATATAATTCATTGCACATGACCATGAAATAAATAGCATTGTTTCTTGCTATAATCTGCATGCCAATTGTATATTAAAAGAATATAGTTCCTGCTATTTAGTGAATCATCTCCTCTCTTCAACATTGTCTGCAATTGCAGCATTTTCTCAGATTTACAGATTTCTCGATCTCGATGGTAAAATAATTGGCAAAGCTCGGTTGCCTAGCAACGGGTTGTACTGCAGGGCTGCATAGCTGGGTGATGTCATTCCTGGCCATGGCATCCGCAGACCAAGGCGATAAAAAATGCAACGAGATTAAAAAATTGCAGTGATCTTTGCAATTACATCATATGCTGATCATTGATGCCGCTCTGAGTTGTGGATCTGTGTTATGAGATGAATTTAGTGAGCAATAAGAGATGGAGAGATTTGTCAGTGATGGGGGGGGAAGGGAGGGGGCCAGACATTATTCGTTGCATTATGGTGCTTGGCTGAATTTTTGATTAAATTAGAATGTATGGTTAATGCGATACAGTTTCAGAAGGTATTTAAAGGGCACCAGATATCAAAGGGAATATTGCAGGATGAAGAAAGAAACATTGTGGAGACCAAAATATCAAGGTGAGTGGGAAAAGATTTAATAGGAACCTAAAGGGCAACCTTTTTTACACAAAGGGTAGTAGGTGTCTGGAAGGAGCAGCCAGAGGAGGTAGTTGAAGAAGGTATTTCCGCTGACTGGATAACACTTAACAACAGAAGACCTTTTCACTGTACCTCGGTACACGTGACAATAATAAACTAAACTAAACATTTAGACAGGTACACGGAGCTTCTTCCCACAGGCCATCAGGACTGTCAACTTTGATAACCCCAGAGACTAAATTTTTGTCGACACTTTTTGTGCTATGTTTAGTAACTTATTAACTTTATTTATATGCTGTAACTGTAATTCTTTTTGTGCACAACCCGCAGGCATTGCCACTTTCATTTCACTGCACATCGAGTATGTGTATGTGACAAATAAATTTGACTTGACTTGACTTGAAAAAGGAAAGGTTTAGAGGGATATGGACCAAAGAAAGGCAGGTGGGACTAGTGTAGATGGGGCATCTTGGTTGCTGTGGGCAAGTTGGGCCGAAGCGCCTGTTTCCACACTCTGTGACTGTGTGTGAAAAAGGTGCCCCTCAGGTTCCTATTAAATCCTTCCCTTTTCACCTTAAACCAATATCCTCTGGTTCTTGGTTCCCCTACTCTGGGTAAAAGACTCTGTACGTTCAGCCTATCTATTCCCCTCATTATCTTTTCACTACTCAGGAAGGTGGATGTGCACAGTATCTTGAAAAATGTGTAGATTACAGATCTCAGTATTTGCACGTCGAACCATTTCATATGTCGATAAGCAAGCACTCCACCTGACAGAACATTAAATGGCAGATTGAAAACCTAAGGGAGCAGATATAACATAGAACATTACAGCACAGGAAAAAGCCCTTTGGCCAACAATGTCCCTGTTGAACATGGCTTAGACAGACACAGAATGTGCAGCTAGAAGCTTTCTATCTTTTGTCCACCCATCTGCCAATCCCCCCCCCCCCCCCCCCCCACTCGCCCGCATCCACCTATCACTTGTCAGGCTTTGCCCTACCCCCACCCCTTTCCCAGCTATCTTCTCCCCTACTCCCATCAGTCTGAAGAAGGGTCCAGACCCGAAATGTCATCTGTCCATTTCCTCCACGGATGCTGCCTGACCCACTGAGCTCCACCAGCACTGTATGTTTGATTTGACACACTTTACTTACAATATACAAAACAGAACTACCAAAAATATAAACTGTTCTCTAAAGTGTATTTTAAATAGGCTGAAATTCATTGTTTCATTAGGTTTTCAATCTGACATTTAATTGTTTAGGCTGCAATATTGTTTTTGACCAGACAGACATGACGTGCTGTAGAAACTCAGCGGGTCAGACAGCATCTCTGGAGAACATGGCTAGGTGACGTTTTGGGTGGCGACCCTTCTTCAGACACTGGTATAAACCAACATCTGTAGTTCCTATTTATTACATTTTGTTTTGACTTGACTACGTTTTGCTGCTGCAACAAGAAAGAGTTTAATTGTTCCATTTCAGGACATAAGACATTAAACACTATATTTCATGCCTTGGTCATGTCATCTTAACAGTTTAAATTCATTTTTGTACAGCTATTTCAAAATGCATTCATATTCAAATGATTCAAAATGCACATCACAATTTGTGATATTTTATTTATGGCTGAATTTTTAATATTATGCAGGCAATAAGAGTTTTAATTAAAAGGCATGTATTTTTTAGACAGCAAATGGGAACCATGGTGATAAAACTCTTTACTTGGTAAATCTCTTTAAAATCATCCCACACAACGCAAAGAATTTTTCACCAAGTCATGAAAAATTGGCTTAAGTCTAGACCACATCAGCGTAAAACCATTCATTATTCAAGAGAAATTTTCCATGAGCCAGGAAATTCTGCAGAAGCTATTTGTTTTCTTTAAGCGTTTGTGTACTCTTGCTATCCTCAGCCCTGTTAGAGATGGCAGGCAATCATGTTCAGAACATAAAGCTATTCAATGTTTGGGTACTGTATTGGAATAATTCGAGCTATGATATGGTAAATGCGGCATATTTTAAGGGTGGAAAAGACAAAGACTGGAGGGCAGAGATTTAAGGCAAAAGGGGCAAAGTTTAGCTTAGCTGAGCGATACAGCGAGTCCTCGCCATCCAGCGACCACCCATACATTAACACTATCCCACACACTGGGGACAATTTACAGAAACCAATTAACCTACAAACCTGCACGTCTTTGGAGTGTGGGAGGAAGCCCACATGGTTAAAGGGAGAACGTACAAACTCCATACAGACAGCACCCACAGTTAGGATCTAACCCAGGTCTCTGGCGCTGCAAGGCAGCAACTCCACCGGTGCGTCATGGTGCCGCCCTAAGCGTTTGTGTACTCTTGCTATCCACAGCCCTGTTAGAGATGGCAGGCAATCATTTTCAGAACATAAAGCTATTCAATGTTCGGTCTGTCTGGGCCGAAGGAGCCTCAGCGGTGGCGGAGATGGTCAGCAGCGGGAGACTCGGCAGAGGTGGGAGGGGAAGACAATGGGGACCCGGCGTGGACGGACCGCCATGAGGGACAGTGGTAGAACAAAGGAGGACCCGTTGTGGGGGGGGGGGGGGGGGGGGGTGGAGGGGGACACTCTTGTTTAGAATCCTCTGCCCAGCGGATGTTGGCGTTTGTTTGTTCATTTGTTCCGGTGAGGGCGCTGTGTACACGGCAGCCAGCCAACAGTCGCTTGTCTTTTTCTTTTTGTTTTCCCTTTTCATTTCACGTTTTTGTGCACCTTGTGAGCTGTGACTGTCGGCAGGCCAATTTCCCTCTGGGGATGAATAAAGTTTTATCGTATCGATACTGTATCTGATTGATTCGAACTATGATATGGTAACTGTGGCATCTCTTAAGGGTGGAAGAGTCAAAGACTGGTGGGCATAAATTTAAAGTGAGAGCGGCAAAGTTTGAAGGAGATGTAGAGGGCAAGTATCTTTTTAAACACAGAGGGTGGTAGGTGGCGGCAACCAAAGACACAGTCCACAGAAGATCATAGTTGCTGAGGTTAGTGCTGCAGTGTTCAAGAGCCTGATGGTTTCTAGGGAGAAGCTATTCTTGAACCAGGAAGTCACAGTTTTCAGGCACCTGTACCTTCTTCCCGATGGTAGCAGCGAGATGAGAGCCTGGTCAGGGTGGTGTGGGTCTTTGATGACACTGGCTGCCTTTTGGAGTGCCTCCTATAGATCCCCAATTTATGACAATTCCCAGAAAAATTCGTCTCTTCAACTTACACCAAAATCAGCATTTCAAGTCAAGTCAAGTCAAATTTATTTGTCACATACACATACTCGATGTGCAGTGAAATGAAAGTGGCAATGCCTGCGGGTTGTGCACAAAAAGAATTACAGTTACAGCATATAAATAAAGTTAATAAGTTACTAAACATAGCACAAAAAGTGTCGACAAAAATTTAGTCTCTGGGGTTATCAAAGTTGACAGTCCTGATGGCCTGTGGGAAGAAGCTCCGTCTCATCCTCTCCGTTTTCACAGCGTGACAGCGGAGGCGTTTGCCTGACCGTAGCATCTGGAACAGTCCGTTACTGGGGTGGCAGGGGTCCCTCATGATCTTGCTTGCTCTGGATCTGCACCTCCTGATGTATAGGTCCTGCAGGGGGATGAGTGTAGTTCCCATGGTGCGTTCTGCCGAACGCACTACTCTCTGCAGGGCCATCCTGTCCTGGGCAGAGCTGTTCCCAAACCAGACTGTAATGTTGCCGGACAGGATGCTCTCTACAGCCCCAGAGTAGAAGCAATGAAGGATCTTCAGCGACACTCTGAATTTCCTCAGTTGTCTAAGGTGGTAAAGGCGCTGCTTAGCCTTACCCACCAGTGCGGCAATGTGCGTTGCCCACGTCAGATCCTCTGCGATGCGGACTCCCAAGTATTTGAAACTGCTCACCCTATCCACAATAGACCCATTTATCTCCAGTGGCGTGTACGTCCTTGGATGTTTAGCCCTTCTGAAGTCCACAATCAGCTCCTTTGTTTTAGTGACATTCAAGAGGAGGCTATTGTCCTGACACCAGAGTGCCAGATCAGCCACCTCCTCCCAGTAGGCCTTCTCATCGTTGTTGGAGATCCGGCCCACCACCACAGTGTCATCAGCAAACTTGATGATGGAGTTTGAGCTGAACCTGGCCCTACAGTCATGTGTGTACAGGGAGTACAGTAGGGGGCTAAGGACGCAGCCCTGGGGGGATCCTATGTTCAGGGTGAGGGAGCTAGATGTGTGTTCCCCCATCCTGACCACTTGGGGCCTGGCAGTGAGAAAGTCCAGGACCCAGGCACACAGAGGGGTGCTAAGCCCCAGTTCCAGCAGCTTTTCAACCAGTCTGCTGGGGACTATTGTGTTGAATGCTGAACTAAAGTCAATGAACAGCATCCTCACATAGCCCCCCTGGCTGTCCAGATGAGAGAGAGCGGTGTGTAGAACCTGGGAGACCGCATCATCCGTGGACCTGTTCGGACGGTATGCGAACTGTAGTGGGTCCATGTTGCGAGGAAGGAGGGCGCAGATGTGCTTCTTGACTAGCCTCTCCAAGCATTTCATGACAACCGAGGTGAGGGCCACCGGTCGGTAGTCATTTAAAAGACACTTGGACAGGTACATAGATAGGAAAGGTTTAGAGGGATATGGGCCAAATGCAAATAGGATTCAGCCTGGGCGAGTTGGGCCGAGGACCTATCTCCGTGCTGTACAATTCTAAAAACAGCCTCAACATTTCAACATGGTGATGCAGCAGTCAAGTTGCGGCCTCATAGCGTCAGAGACCCGGGTTCAATTTCGACTATGGGTGCTGTCTGCACGGAGTGTGTGCGTTCTCCCTATGACCACGTGGGCTTTCTCCAGGTGCTTTGGTTTCCTCCACACTGCAAAGATGTACAGGTTTTTAAGGTTCATTTGGCTTCAGTAAAAATTGCAAATTGCCCCTAGTGTGTAAGATAGTGCTAGTGTACCCTCTAAACTAAACACCTTTATTAAACATCACTGCATTTGGTGGATTAACATATTTAAGGCTCTTGTTACAAACCAAATATCAGCAACTCTTTACAACGTCTGTTTGCTGTACTATTTCCAACTGAAAGGCGCGAGGACAGATGTAACACTTGCATCTCAGAGAAAGCGTCGCGTACCAACGCTAAGATTATGTCCCTCAGGATCATCTCTGCTGCCAAAAGTGCTCTCTCTCTCTCTCTCTCTCTCTCTCTCGGATGAAGCATTAAACTGAAACCTCACCTGACCCTCTAGGAATGATCCATTGGTTCAAATGTTCATCTCACCTTCCAGCTGTGCAAATTCAAAAAGGGGAATAAGTTCAGTTTAGATTAGTTTATTGCTATCACATGTACCAAGGTGCAATGAAAAGCTTTTTTTTGCGTGCTATCCAGTCAGCAGATAAGACTACACTGATTACAATCAAGCCATCCAGTGTACAGATACAGGATAAAGGGAATAATGTTCTACCATGTAATCTGGCCAATACTTCACAGAATATAGAATATAGAATGTAGAATGCAGGAACAGGACCTTCGGCCCGAAATGTCTGTGCCAAACATAATGCTAAGACCAGCTTTTACCTGTAGCAAATAATCCACATCTCTCCATTCCCTGCATATTAATTTGCCAATCCAAAAGTCTCTCAAATGTAGACAAAGTGCTCGAGTAATAGAAACATAGAAAATAGGTGCAGGAGTAGGCCATTCGGCGCTTCGAGCCTGCACTGCCATTCAATATGATCATGGCTGATCATCCAACTCAGTATCCCGTACCTGCCTTCTCTCCATACCCCCTGATCCCTTTAGCCACAAGGGCCACATCTAACTCCCTCTTAAATACAGCCAATGAACTGGCCTCAACTACCTTCTGTGGCAGAGAATTCCACAGATTCACCACTCTCTGTGTGAAAAAAAACTTTCTCATCTCGGTCCTAAAAGACTTCCACCTTATCCTTAAACTGTGACCCCTTGTTCTGGACTTCCCCAACATCAGGAACAATCTTCCTGCATCTAGCCTGTCCAACCCCTTAAGAATTTTGTAAGTTTCTATAAGATCCTCCCTCAATCTTCTAAATTCCAGTGAGTACAAGCTGAGTCTATCCAGTCTTTCTTCATATGAAAGTCCTGCCATCCCAGGAATCAATCTGGTGAACCTTCTCTGTACTCCCTCTATAGCAAGAATGTCTTTCCTCAGATTAGGAGACCAAAACTGTACGCAATACTCCAGGTGTGGTCTCACCAATGCCCTGTACAACTGCAGCAGAACCTCCCTGCTCCTATACTCAAATCCCCTCGCTATGAATGCCAACATACCATTCGCTTTCTTCACTGCCTGCTGTACCTGCATGCCTACTTTCAATGACTGGTGTACCACGACACCCAGGTCTCGTTGCATTTCCCCTTCTCCTAATCGGCCACCATTCGGGTAATAGTCTGCTTTCCTGTTCTTGCCACCAAAGTGGATAACCTCACATTTATCCACATTATACTACATCAGCCATGCATTTGCCCACTCACCTAACCTATCCAAGTCACGTTGCAGCCTCCTAGCATCCTCCTCACAGCTAACACTGCCCCCCAGCTTCGTGTCATCCGCAAACTTGGAGATGTTGCATTCAATTCCCTCGTCCAAATCATTAATATATATTGTAAATAGCTGGGGTCCCAGCACTGAGCCTTGCGGTACCCCACTAGTCACTGCCTGCCATTCTGAAAAGGACCCGTTTATTCCTACTCTTTGCTTCCTGTCTGCCAGCCAGTTCTCTATCCACATCAATACTTAACCCACAATACCGTTTGCTTTAAGTTTGCATACTAATCTCTTGTGTGGGACCTTGTCGAAAGCCTTCTGGAAGTCCAGATATAACACGTCCACTGGTTCTCCCTTATCCACTCTACTAGTTACATCCTCGAAAAATTCTATAAGATTCGTCAGACATGATTTACCTTTCATAAATCCGTGCTGACTTTGTCCAATGATTTCACCACTTTCCAAATGTGCTGCTATCCCATCTTTAATAACTGACTCTAGCATTTTCCCCACTACCGATGTTAGACTAACTGGTCTGCAATTCCCCTAATTCAGCAGGTCAGGCAGAATCTCTGGAGAAAAGGGATAGGTGACGTTTCAAGTCAGGAACCTATTCAGACAGAAAGTATGGGCATGGCGCTGAAGAACTGGGGGCGAGAAAAGACCAATGTAATGAGATGAGAGCATGGCCAGGGTGGTGTGGGTCTTTGATAATGCTGGCTGCCTTTTTGAGGCAGCGCCTACTGTAGATCCCTTCGATGGTGGGGAGGTCAGTACCTGTGATGGATCGGGCAGTGCCCACCACTCTTTGTCGTCTCCTTTGTTTCTGGGCGTTATAATTACCAAACCAGGCCGTGATGCAACCAGTCAGTGTGGTAAACTGGGCTACGTGATTCTGTCTCATATCACAGAGCAGACGAGGGTTGAACCTTTGGAATCCATTTGAATTTTACATTTAGCAGAGTTAGAACACACTGGTTGCTTAGCAACAAGCTTGCAGTTAGGGACCCACAGCACAATGGGGAAGGAAGCAATCTTAGCAGAGCTCTCTCTCGCTGCAGGTCTCTGCCGAGAATGAAATGCAGAGAAGATAATCTTCAAAACCTGCCCTGGAAGTGTCTAAATATAGACGTTCAATTTTAACACCACTTTGATGCCCACAGGTAATCCTGTTCTTGGCTTGCACTAAGATTATACGGTAGAGAGCACTGACTGATTGCATCACAGCCTTGTTCGGTTGATAAAGACCCACATCACCCTGGCCATGTTCTCACCTCGCCGCTACCATTGGGAAGGTGGTACAGGAGCCTGAAAACCATGGACTTTGATTATTCCCTTTTATGGTTACCTTGTATTGTTGTTATTAATTTATTGTAATATTGATTGTTATACATTTATCTGTGTGTTATTTTGCACATGAGCCAAGTAAGAATTTCATTGTTGGTGCATACAATTGAATACTCTTGACATTTCAGATTTCAATGAGAGTGTATTTATTGAAGCACAGAATCCAAAACTTTATTCTTCCTGCAGTACAGATCAAAGAATCGCTTCCTAAAAATCCTGATGATGCAACATAGAACAGAACAGCACAGGAACAATCCCTTTGACCCACAACGTCCATGCTGAACACAATGCTAAGACCGTCACATATTTGCCTGCACATGATCCATATCCCTCCATTCCAGGCATATATCCCTGTGCCTATTCAAAAATTTCTGGAGCACAAAAAGTTTCAAGCCTAACCTGAAAGGACTGTCAGGGTCCCTGGACAGAGTCGAGGGGGGAGGTAGAAGGACAGGCGTTACATCTCCTGCGGTTGCAAGGGAAGGTATGCTCTCCAGTTTGGGATTTTTCCATCCTGGGAAAAAGGTTCCGACTGTCTACCCTTTCTATGCCTCATAATTTTATGCATTTCTACCAGGTCTCCCTGCAGCCACCAGCATTCCAGAGTAAAACAGTCCAAGTCTGTGTAACCTCTGCCTGTAGTTCTTAAGTTCATAAGACATAGAGCAGGATTAGGCCATTAAGGCCATCAAATCTACTCCATCATTCAATCATGGCTGATCAATCTTTCCCTCTCAACCCCATTCTTCTGCCTCCTCCCCATAACCCCCAACAACCTCATTAATCAAGAACCCGTCAATCCCGATTTAAAAACACCTGATGCCTTGGCCTCCACAGCGATCTGGAGCAATGAATTCTATCAATTCCACCCTCTAAAGAAATTCCTCCTCATCTCTTTTCTGAAGGTGCTTCCTTTTATTCCGAGCATGTGCCCTCTGGTCCAAGACTCTCCCACTAGTAGAAACATCCTCTCCACATTCACTCTAGCCAGCCCATTCACTCTGAGGTAAGTTTGAATGAGGTCTCCCCTCATCCTTCTAAACTGTAGCTAATACCCTGTTATCCAGGTGTCAATGCCTCATTTGGAACTCAAAATCATGAGACATCCCCAACAAGCATGTTCTTCCAGCTCAATCTCTTGCCCAATGTTTGCATTCATGAAATCGCACCATATAATATTCTCATTCATGATCATGGATTAATACTCATTTGGATAAATTCATACTGAAAGGGATTGGGGGAGGCAGGGTGGGGTGGGGGGGATGAGAAACAAATTCATATTCAATTTAATTAGATTTACAAACTGGAAAAAATATCCCAAAGTCTGGTATACATTATATTAAATTATATTATATAATTTTCCAGTATTTCTAGTGCATGAGCATACAATTGTTGCTTTACAATAATAATAAACGTTTGTAAATTGAAATTCCATTTAAATTGTGACTTGCAAATCAATAAATACGAGGCTGGAGAACCAGTTCCCATCCTGTATTATAGTGATGGAAGTGATATCCATGAATATTATTGTTCTCCACCACTGCATCTCATTAAAAACATATGAAATTATTTAATTTCTATTCTCTTGAGAGAGGGACATCAAAATCCATTAACAACACAGGTTAGCTAAGTGGCAGAGTTGGTAGAGCTGCTGCCTCACAGCACCAGGGACCTGGATTTGATCCTGTCCTCAGGTACTGTCACAGAGTGATACAGTGTAGAAACAGGCCCTTCGGCCCAACTTGTTCATGCTGGCCAACAAATTCCAGCTGCAGTAGACCCACCTGCCCGCTTTTGGTCCATATCCCTCCAAACCAGTCCTATCCATGTACCTGTCTAACTGTTTCTTAAATGTTGGATAGTCCCTGCCTCAACAACCTCCTCTGGCAGCTTGTTCCATACACATACCACCCTTTGTGTGAAAAAGTTACCCCTCGGATTCCTGGTAAATCTATTCCCCTTCACCTTGAACCTTTGTCCTCGATTCACCTACTCTGGGCGGGAGACTCATGATTTATACACCTTTATCACCCCTCGTTCCTCTGTGCTCCAAGGAATAGAGTCCTGGCCTACTCAACCTCTCCCTACAGCACATACCCTCCAGCCCTGGCAACATCCTTGTAACATCCTGTCCATGTGGAGTTTGTACATTCACCCTGTGACTGCATGGGTTTCCTTCGGGTGCTGCAGTTTCCTGCCGCATCCCAAAGATATGGGGGTTTGTAGGTTAATTGGCCCTCTGTAAATTGTCCCCGAGCATGAGGGAGTGGATGGGAAAGTGGGGTAATACAGAATGGTGATTGATGGCCAGCATGGACTTGGTTGGCTGCATCTCTAAACTAAAATGTTGATTTTGCTTTTTAACAAGAAAGGTTAGATTTTGTTTTCTCCGTTTCATGCATCACATTTATTTTTAATTCTAATATGTTATTATTTCATTTGTGATTTAATTAGTGTAAGTATTACCTCAGGCAATGTTTCACACAGTAGCAATCTGCTCCAATTCAATTGTCTTTCCTGTTTTATAATTCATTGTTTTTCAACTGTAAAACAATTGAAAATCACAAATTGGTTCTCTTCAAACTGAAAAACTTTCTATTATATTTATTCTCAAATGCTGCTGTTAATTTAAGATAGATGAATGTAAGTGGATGATTGCGTTTTTAAATAGGGGCAGGCAGACAAACTGAAGAATCATACAACAAACATTCCACGCCTCTTTGCTCCTTTTCTCACACCTTTTGTTTTTTCATCTCTGCCATTTGTCGACATATCTGCCAATCAAACTCCCCTCATTTGTATCCACCTCACACCCTGCAACCACAGGAGATGCAACACCTGTCCCTATACCTCCTCCTTCGACTCCGTCCACCGGCCCTGACTGTCTTTTCAGGTGAGGCAGAGGTTTACCTTGCACCTCCTCCAACCTGATCTACCGTATCCACACTTCCAGGTGTGGACTCCTGTATATCGGCGAAACCAAGCACAGGCTCGGCGATCGTTTCACTGAACACCTCCACTCAATTTGTCTAAAGTTTTCAAAAACCTACCTGATCTCCCAGTTGCTAAACAGTTTAACGCCCCCCCCCCCTCCTCCCCCATTCCCACACTGACCTTTCTGTCCTTCTCCTGCTCCATTGTCAGAGTGAGGCCCAGCGCAAATTGGAGGAACAGCACCTCATTTTGGTTGTGCAGCTTACACCCCAGCAGTATGAATAATGACTTCTGTAACTTCAAGTAACCCTTGCTTTCCCGCTTTCTCCATCCCCCCCCCCCCTTTCCCAGTTCTCCGACCAGTCTGATGATCCCTGATTATATTTTAACTCTGTTTGCTTTGTTGTTACTTTCTCCATCCCAACAATTATCTATTCTACATTTTCTTTGAACTTCACCCTCTTTGATATCTTATTCTCACATCTTGCACTTCCTTATCTCTGTTTCTGCCCCTCCTTCTCAGTCTGAAGGGTCTCGACCCTAAACATCATCCATTCCTTCTCTCCAGAGATATTCCCTTTCCCTCTGAGTTACTCCAGCATTGTGTCTATCCACCTATCACTTGCTAGATTGTTTTTCTAACGCACTAACTGCAATCATCCCGAAGGAGGGAGAAATGGGTATAGTGCAAAGACAAAAGCAATGCCCCTAGTCTACGTACATTGGAGCTAATTTGGAGGTTGTAGTGTTTAATAGTGTTGTAGCGTTTGGCCCATATCCCTCGAAATGTTTCCTATCCTTGTACCTGTCCAAATGTCTTTTAAAAGCTATTATAGTACCTGCCACAACAACCTCCTCTGGCAGCTCGTTTCATATACCCAACACTGAAAAAGGTGCACCTCAGATTCCTATTAAATCTTTCCCCCCTCATCTTAAACCAATGTACCCTGGCTCTTGATTCCCATACTCTGGCTAAAAGACTGTGCATTCATAATTGATTATTATATATATTTATCAAGGGGTACGGTGTTTATGGGCCTGTTGAGCTGCTGCAAGTAAGAATGTCATTGTTCCATTGTTGGTACAGATGACAATTAATGGTACAGATGCCACAGGCAATGATGCTCCAGTTTTATACTGCCATCATAGAGTCTGTCCTCATCTTCCCCATCATGGTCTGGTTTGGCTCAGCCACCAAGCATGACATCCAGAGGCTGCAGCACATCGTTCGATCAGCCAAGAAGGTTGTTGGCTGCAACCTTCCCCCCCATCGACGAACTGTACACTGCAAGGGCCAGGAAGCGAGCGGTAAGATCATCTCTGACCCCTCTCACCCTGGCCACAAACTCTTTGAAGCACTTCCCTCTGGAAGGCAACTCCAGACTGTCAAAGCCGCCACAGCCAGACATAAAAACAGTTTTTTTCCAACGAGCAGTAGCTCTACTCAACAACCAAAAGTCAGTAGCCTCCTTTTGCTCTGGTATTTTATTTCATTCTTCACATGTTTAAACTGTAATGTTTTATTCTTAATGTTTTAATGTTTTATGTTTTATTGTTAATTGTTCACTGTATGTCGTGTTGTTACTTGCGAGCAAAGTACCAAGGCAAATTCCTTGTATGTATACATACTTGGCTAATAAAATGTATTCAATTCAATTCAATTCAAATACTTGTCTCAACTTCTTCATGGGCAGGTGTGTCTACCTTCATCTAATTCAATGCTTCATAAGTTCCCAAGTCATAGGAGCAGAATTAGGCCATTCGGCCCATTGGGTTTACTCCGCCATTCAATTATGGCTGATCTATCTTTCCATCTCAACCTCATTCTCCTGCCTTCTCCCCATTACCTTTGACAATCTGCGTTTTAAAAAGACATGGCCTCCACAGCCGTCCGTGGCAATGAATTCCACAGATTCATCATCCTCTGACCAAATAAATTCCTCCTGATTTCCATTCTAAATGTATGTCCTTTTATTAGGCTTCACCATTCCCTTTCCCATCCAAACTGGAGTCAAATATGGTTGTGTAGGAGAGCAAACTATTTCCCCCCCCCCAATCTTTCTTTCCAATAAAAAGACATTTGCTAAATGAATCGACACCTCCTCAGAGTCTCCCAACCGCAACCCACATTTAGAACATAGAATAGAAATGCATGGGAGCAGGCCCTTCAGCCCACAATTTCCATGTTGATCATGATGCCAAGTTAAACTAATCTCCTCTCCATGTATCTATCTAAAAAGGCTATTAAATGCCATTATTGTGAACAATATTATCCAGGACCGTCCCGGCAGCGCGTTCCAAGCCCCAACCAGCCCCCGTGTAAAAACCTAACCCCCCACATCTCCTTTAAACTTTGCCCCACTCACCTTAAAAGCTATGCTCTCTAGTCTTTGACATTTCCATCCTGAGAAAAGATTCTGGCTGTCTACCCTATCAACGCCTCTCATAATTTTATATACTTCTATCAGGTCTCCCTGCAACCTCTGATGATCCAGAGAAAACAATCCAAGTCAAGCAGGGAATAAACAGATATGTATTATGTACAGGAAGATGAAATCAGTTTAGCTGATCCTAGGCCAGAGATCCTAGGGAGACGGAGGAACTGAAGGAAATCCACATTAAGCAGGAAATGGTGTTGGGTAGACTGATGGCACTGAAGGCTGATAAATCCCCAGGGCCTGATGGTCTGCATCCCAGAGTACTTAAGGAGGTGGCGCTAGAAATTGTGGACGCATTCGTGATCATTTTCCAATGTTCGATAGATTCAGGACCAGTTCCTGTGGATTGGAGGGTAGCTAATGTTGTCCCACTTTTTAAGAAAGGAGGGAGAGAGAAAACGGGAAATTATAGACCAGTTAGTCTGACATCAGTGGTGGGGAAAATGCTGGAGTCAATTATAAAAGACGAAATTGCGGAGCATTTGGATAGTAGTAACAGGATTATTCCGAGTCAGCATGGATTTACGAAGGGGAAATCATGCTTGACTAATCTTCTGGAATTCTTTGAGGATGTAACTAGGAAAATTCACAGGGGAGAGCCGGTGGATGTGGTGTACCTTGACTTTCAGAAAACCTTTGACAAGGTTCCACATAGGAGATTAGTGGGCAAAATTAGAGCACATGGTATTGGAGGTAGGGTACTGACATGGATAGAAAATTGGTTGACAGACAGAAAGCAAAGAGTGGGGATAAATGGGTCCCTTTCAGAATGACAGGCAGTGACTAGTGGGGTGCCGCAAGGCTCGGTGCTGGGACCGCAGCTCTTTACAATATACATTAATGACTTGGATGAAGGGATTAAAAGTACCATTAGCAAATTTGCAGATGATACAAAGCTGGGTGGTAGTGTGAACTGTGAGGAAGATGCTATGAGGTTGCAGGGTGACTTGGACAGGTTGTGCGAGTGGGCAGATGCATGGCAGATGCAGTTTAATGTGGATAAGGGTGAGGTTATCCACTTTGGTGGTAAGAATAGGAAGGCAGTGTATTATCTGAATGGTGTCAAATTAGGAACAGGGGACGTACAACGAGATCTGGGTGTCCTAGTGCATCAGTCACTGAAAGGAAGCATGCAGGTACAGCAGGCAGTGAAGAAAGCCAATGGAATGTTGGCCTTCATAACAAGAGGAGTTGAGTATAGAACCAAAGAGGTCCTTCTGCAGTTGTACAGGGCCCTAGTGAGACCGCACCTGGAGTGCTGTGTGCAGTTTTGGTCTCCAAATTTGAGGACGGATATTCTTGCTATTGAGGGCGTGCAGCGTAGGTTTACTAGGTTAATTCCCGGAATGGCGGGACTATCATATGTTGAAAGACTGGAGCGACTAGGCTTGTATACACTGGAATTTAGAAGGATGAGAGGAGATCTTATCGAAACGTATAAGATTATTAAGGAGTTGGACACGTTAGAGGCAGGAAACATGAGAGGCATAGAATATTATACACAGGATGGGTACTTCGGCCCACAGTGTTTGTGCCGACTATGATAGACAATAGACAATAGGTGCAGGAGGAGGCCATTCGGCCCTTCGAGCCAGCACCGCCATTCAATGTGATCATGGCGGATCATTCTCAATCAGTACCCCGTTCCTGCCTTCTCCCCATACCCCCTGACTCCGCTATCCTTAAGAGCTCTATCTAGCTGTCTCTTGAATGCATTCAGAGAATTGGCCTCCAC
The DNA here is from genome assembly GCF_053455715.1 of Rhinoraja longicauda. Classification (NCBI taxonomy): domain Eukaryota; kingdom Metazoa; phylum Chordata; class Chondrichthyes; order Rajiformes; family Arhynchobatidae; genus Rhinoraja; species Rhinoraja longicauda. The sequence goes on along the minus strand of NC_135959.1, from coordinate 40,030,291 downwards.
TGTCTTCTGAGGCAGAGAATTCCACAGATTCACAACTCTCTGACTGAAAAGGTTTTTCCTCATCTGTTCAAAATGGACTACCCCTTATTCTTAAACTGTGACCCCTGGTTCTGGACTCTCCCAACATGGGGAACTCAGCAGGACAGGCAGCATCTCTGGAAGAACGGACAGGTGACATTTCAGGTCGGGACCCGCAAAACGTCACCTTTCCAGGTCCTCCAGACATGCTGTCTGACCTGCTGAGTTACTCCAGCAGTGAATGCATTTTGTTCAGGTTTCTGCCATCTGCAGTTCCTGACGTTTCCATTGAAACTTGAAGCATGTACAAGAATGATTTAATGGTACACTTTCAGCAGCACCTGAAGAAAATCCTTGACATAGATTTTGAGTATCGTTGTACTGATGCCAATGCTCTCTTAATGCCAAAACCACAAGCTTTACACCATTAATGATCAATATTAGGTGCAATGGACAAGAAGCTGTCAGCACATGTCCAGCAAATTAACTGTTACATGCCAAAAGATATTAAGGCTTTAAGAAGCCAGAGAAAATTTTTCAAAGATATTAAGAATTTTTATGGATTGATTGAAAGACACAGCATGGAACATCGTGGATACAGGCACTTTGGCCCACCGACCAATCATCCATTCACACCAATTCTATGCTATCCCACTTTCTCACCCACTCACTACACACAAGGGGCAATTTACAGGGGCCAATTAACTTACAAACCTGCACGTCTTGGGATATGGGAAGAAACCGGAGCACACTGAGGAAAGCCACATGGTTACAAGGAGAATGCACAAACTCCCACAAACAGCCAGCACCCGAGGTCAGGATCGAACCGGGGACTCTGGCTTTGAGGCAGCAGCTCTACCCGCTGCGCCACTCCAATGACTCTGCAATCCTAGTTGGCTAAATACACCTTATTTAAACAAATTAAATATTATAATAGCATTCTTAATAGCAAGCAGAAAACAAAGAAGTTGCATTAACTTTATTTCATCTCATCCTTCTCCATTTCAACTCTGAATAATTAATAAGAGTTTTTATCACCACTGTATGTACTGGTAGATAAAAGAGAGCACTTTACCTGCTTCCCATCTAATGTGTACAAGCGTTTAACTGCTCCAGAATCCAACTTGATGGCATCTGTGATGTCCGTAAGCACCTGGTCAAAGGAATGTGCAGTCTTCTTATTCAGCAGGATTCGCACAGCCTTCCGTGGCTTGACGCCACTCCTGATGATGGTCACCAACTTGGGACGGATATAGTCTTTGCTCTCCTTTGTCTCCAAGGGAGCTGCCTTCGAGCTGCTGTTGGGTACGGGGCTACGACTCGCCCCACTAGACTTGACATTCACTGACCAGTTTGGGTTGACGTTCTTGGTGTAGTCGACCTTCCGATACGGTTCCACACACGCGCAAACATAACTTTCCCCTGAGGAATGACAACGATGCACAGATAATGTTCATGAGTTTATTAGTTATAGGAGCCGAATTAGGCCATTCGGCCCATCAAGTCTTCCCTGCCATTCAATCACAGCTGATCTGTGTGTGTAGGAAGGAACTGCAGATGTGGGTTTAAACCGAAGATGGACACAAAATGCTGGAGTAACTCAGCGGGACAGCAGCATCTCTGAAGAGAAGGAATGGGCGACATTTCGGGTTGAGACCCTTCAGACTGTGTTCTGTGTTTCCCTCTCAACCCTATTCTCCTGCTTTCTCCCCATACCACCTGACACCCTTAATCAAGAATCTGTCAATCTCTACCTTAAAAATACCCAATGACGGCCTCCACCATCGTCTGCAGCAATGAATGCCACAGATTGACCACCCTCCGATTAAAGAAATTTCTCCTCATCTTTTTAAAGGTACGTCCTTTTATTCTGAGGCTGCGCCCTCTGGTCCTAGACTCTCCCACTAGTGGAAACATCTTCTCTGCATCCACTCTATCCAGGCCTTTTACTATTCAGTAAGTTTCAATGTGGTCCCCCCTCATCCTTCTAACCTCCAGCAAGTACAGGCCCAGTGCCGACAAAAGCTCAATGTTTAATTGTGACAGTTCTACATTAAAACAAAATTAATTATAAAATGCCACATATACATTGAGTGGTATTGCAACAGAACAGTACAGCACGGATACAGGTGAACCTTTGGCCCACATTGGCTGTGCCGACCATGATGCCAAGCCCATCTCTCATTTGCCTGCACCTGATCCATATCCCTCCATTCCCTGCACATCCATGTGCTTATCCAAAAGCCCCTTCAATGCCACTATTGTATCTGCTTCTGCCACCACCCCCGGCAGTGAGTTCCAAGCACTCAGCACACTCTGTGTAATGAAACTTTGCACAAACTCCGCACAGTCAACACCCAAGGTCAGGATCAAACCCGAGTCTCTGATGTTGAAAGGCAGCAACTCTACCACTGCACCACAGTGCCTCCACAGATGCTGTCTGACCTGCCGAGTTCCTCCAGCATTTTGTGTGTTTCCGAAGGCAGATGAAGCTGGGCATGCTGGGCAGAGGACAGGGCAGTCAGAGCGCCTTTAACCCCAGTACACCAGCCCCACTCACCCCCAGCAAAGAGTGGGGATAAATGGGTCCCTTTCGGAATGGCAGGCAGTGACCAGTGGGGTACCGCAAGGTTCGGTGCTGGGACCCCAGCTATTTACGATATACATTAATGACTTAGACGAAGGGATTAAAAGTACCATTAGCAAATTTGCAGATGATACTAAGTTGGGGGGTAGTGTGAATTGTGAGGAAGATGCAATAAGGCTGCAGGGTGACTTGGACAGGTTGTGTGAGTGGGCGGATACATGGCAGATGCAGTTTAATGTAGATAAGTGTGAGGTTATTCACTTTGGAAGTAAGAATAGAAAGGCAGATTATTATCTGAATGGTGTCAAGTTAGGAGGAGGGGGAGTTCAACGAGATCTGGGTGTCCTAGTGCATCAGTCAATGAAAGGAAGCATGCAGGTACAGCAGGCAGTGAAGAAAGCCAATGGAATGTTGGCCTTCGTAACAAGAGGAGTTGAGTATAGGAGCAAAGAGGTCCTTCTACAGTTGTACCGGGCCCTGGTGAGACCGCACCTGGAGTACTGTGTGCAGTTTTGGTCTCCAAATTTGAGGAAGGATATTCTTGCTATGGAGGGCGTGCAGCGTAGGTTCACTAGGTTAATTCCCGGAATGGCGGGACTGTCGTATGTTGAAAGGCTGGAGCGATTGGGCTTGTATACACTGGAATTTAGAAGGATGAGGGGGGATCTTATTGAAGCATATAAGATAATTAGGGGATTGGACACATTAGAGGCAGATAACATGTTCCCAATGTTAGGGGAGTCCAGAACAAGGGGCCACAGTTTGAGAATAAGGGGTAGGCCATTTAGAACGGAGATGAGGAAGAACTTTTTCAGTCAGAGGGTGGTGAAGGTGTGGAATTCTCTGCCTCAGAAGGCAGTGGAGGCCAGTTCGTTGGATGCTTTCAAGAGAGAGCTGGATAGAGCTCTTGAGGATAGCGGAGTGAGGGGGTATGGGGAGAAGGCAGGAACGGGGTACTGATTGAGTGATCAGCCATGATCGCATTGAATGGCGGTGCTGGCTCGAAGGGCTGAATGGCCTACTCCTGCACCTATTGTCTATTGTCTATTGTCTATTGTCACCCCCTCTACATCTCATGTGAGACAACGACACAGAATGGAGGAGAGATAAAAGACTTGCCACACCATGCAACATTTATATCAGCCAGGAGTTTGCTAACATCATAGCTCATAGTACAAGAATGATAGGAAACAAAGAGTATTGTTAGAATAAGACCGACAAAGAATGTGCAAGCAGCAATAAAAAGGAGCTTCAGTGAGAGGGATAAATGACAGTTATACAGAGTGTGCCAAAATAGAAAGACATAGATATACGTGCATACAATATGGCAAAGAGCAATAAAGCAGAACAATTATATTTAACATGTACAATACATTGTGTAGAGACACATAGCGAGTCCCTTCAGCCCTCCAAATCCATGTTAACCATAAACAACCCTCTTACACTAATCGGCCCAAAAGACCCATTTCTAAGCTGTATGACTCTGTGATGTGCAAAGCCAATTCATGTTCAGTGGAATAGGTCTTGATGGAATACTCTATAAGGGCCAGCATACATCACAATGGGCCAAATGGCTTCATTCAATGCCAGAACAATATTATGACTATAAAGTGCGGGAAGGCACAGCTGGTAGAGCTGCTGCCTCACAGCGCCAGAGACCGGGTTCAGTCCTGATCTTGGGTACTGTCTGTGTGGAGTTTGCATGTTCTCCTTGTGACCACGTGAGTTTCCTCCCACATTGCAAACACATGCTGGCATGTGACCTCTTCTGGGTGCTCCAGTTTCCTCCCACATTGTAAAGACATGCAGGTTTGTAGGTTAATTGGCCACTGTAAATTTTCCCTGGTGTGTCCGGAGTGGATGAGAAAGTGGGATAACATGGAAAGTGATCAATGATCAGAGTGGACTCAGAGGGCTAAAGGGCCTGTTTCCATGCTGTATCAATAAAAACTATAACCAAATTCATAGTATTAATGGTGTTGAAGATAATGTCAATAGAAAAATGCAGTAATGACAAAACATATAAATAATATTAGCTTTGGCTTGAAAAATAAGGTTCTCCACAATAATACAGAAGCAATATAGAGTAATAACAAAGAATTGCAGATGTTTTTTACACCAAAGATAGACACAATGTGCTGGAGTAGCTCAGTGGGTCAGGCAGCATCTCTGGGGAAAAATGATGGGTGATGTTCTGGGTCGGGACCCTTCTTAAGACATGAAGGCTTAAATCAACTCCAAATGGCTATCACAGAGTTAAACATGACTGGGAGTGTGTGTACGTGCTTGAAAGTATTAACGAGATATAATACACTATTAAAATGGAGATATATCAGTCAAGAAGAGCAGTTCATAGATCTTCGCTGGGCAGAGGAGGAGAGAAAGAGCATGCAAGACTGATGGGAATAACTCACACATCCCACCAGGCTCAGATAGAAGTCTTTAATATTCACGTATTCTGTTAGAAGCAGAAACAGATCGAGATCCAAAGGCAGTGTATCAAGTGGATACAGGACAGCTTTCAGAAAATGAGAAGCAACATGCCTGAATCAGTCAATAATCTTACTATAATCAAAGACTTGTCCCACCCCGGTCATTCCTGCTTCTCTCCACTCCCATCCGGCAATATTTGGATGGTAATTGATTTGGTTTTAGTGTTGGTTTTATTATAATTGTGTTATATTAAATACATCTATGTTCAAGACTTGGATCGCAAGGTCAGTGGAGATGAAGTAGATATTGGTATTGGTATCATTATTGTGTTTACTGCCTCAGAAATTGCAGAGAATTGTGGACGCAGCCCAGACCATCACACAAACCAACTTCCCTTCCATTGACTCAATTTATACTTACAATAGACAATAGGTGCAGGAGGAGGCCATTCGGCCCTTCAAGCCAGCACCGCCATTCAATGTGATCATGGCTGATCATTCTCAATCAGTACCCCGTTCCTGCCTTCTCCCCATACCCCCTGACTCCGCTATCCTTAAGAGCTCTATCCAGCTCTCTCTTGAATGTATTCAGAGAATTGGCCTCCACTGCCACAGATTCACAACTCTCTGACTGAAAATGTTTTTCCTCATCTCAGTTCTAAATGGCATACCCCTTATTCTTAAACTGTGGCCCCTTGTTCTGGACTCCCCCAACATTGGGAACATGTTTCCTGCCTCTAACGTGTTCAACCCCTTAATAATCTTATACGTTTCGATAAGATCTCCTCTCATCCTTTTAAATTCCAGTATATACAAGCCTAGTCACTCCAGTCTTTCAACATATGACAGTCCCGCCATTCCGGGAATTAACCTAGTAAACCTATGCTGCACGCCCTCAATAACAAGAATATCCTTCCTCAAATTTGGAGACCAAAACTGCACACTGCACCCAACACTAGGGCCCTGTACAACTGCAGAAGGACCTCTTTGCTCCTCTACTCAACTCCTCTTGTTATGAAGGCCAACATTCCATTGGCTTTCTTCACTGCCTGCTGTACCTGCATGCTTCCTTTCAGTGACTGATGCACTAGGACACCCAGATCTCGTTGTACGTCCCCTGTTCCTAACTTGACACCATTCAGATAATACTCTGCCTTCCTATTCTTACCACCAAAGCGGATAACCTCACACTTATCCACATTAAACTGCATCTGCCATGCATCCGCCCACTCACACAACCTGTCCAAGTCACCCTGCAACCTCATAGCATCTTCCTCACAGTTCACACTACCACCCAGCTTTGTATCATCTGCAAATTTGCTAATGGTGCTTTTAATCCCTTCATCCAAGTCATTAATGTATAGTAAATAGCTGCGGTCCCAGCACCAAGCCTTGCGGTACCCCACTAGTTACTGCCTGTCATTCTGAAAGGGACCCATTTATCCCCACTTCACACAGTCTCTGCAAGGCCACCAGCATAATCAAGGACAAGTCACACCCTGGCCACTCCCTCTTTTCTCCCATCGGGCAAAAGGTATAGGTAGGAACTGCTGGTGCTGGTTTACACCAAAGAGACTCAAAATGCTGGAGTAACTCAGCAGGTCAGGCAGCATCTCTGGAGAAAAGGAACGGGTGACGTTTCTGGTCAAAACCCTTCTTCAGACTGACAGACAGGGGAGATAGAAACTCGAGATATGGAAAGGTAAGGTGTGAAAACGACAGATCAAGTGTGAAAATGCACACCTCCAGATTCAGTGACAGTTTCTTTCCAGCTGTTATCAGGCAACTGAACCATCCTACCACAACTAGAAAGCGGTCCTGAACTACTATCTAGCTCATTGGAGTTTAATTTAATTTAGAGATAAGTCGTGGAAACAGACACTTCAGCCCACTGATCCCACACCGACCAGCGATCACTGCACATTAATACCATCCTATGCACTAGGGATAATTTACATTCATACCAAGCCAATTAACCTACAAACCTGTACGTCTTTGGAGTGTGGGAGGAAACCGAAGATCTTGGAGAAAATCCATGTGGTCACAGGGAGAACATACAAACTCCATATAGACATCACCCCTGGTTGGGATTGAATCCAGGTCCATGGAATTATACGGCAGCAACTCTACCACAGTGTCACTGTGCCACCCCAAACCTTGGACTAGCTTTGATTGGACTTTACTGGCTTTATCCTACACTAAACATTATTCACATTATTTCCTTTATCATGTATCTGTATAAAGTGAATGGCTCAATTAATCATGTAATGTCTTTCCACTGACTGGTTTGTACGCAACAAAAGCTTTTCACTGTACCTCGGTACACATGACAATAAACTAAACTAAACAGAAATGTAGCCAACATAATCAAAGATGTGCCACCCCGGTCATTCCTTCTTCTCCCAGCTCCCATCCAGCAGAAGGTACAAAAGCTTGAAAGCATGCATCATCAGACTCAGCAAACAGCTTTTTCCCTTGTGTTATCCAGCTTCTGAACGGTCCTTGCATAAGCTAGGATATTGGATAATGTCCGATTCACCTCTACCCCCGTTGCAGGAATTGGACTTTGTCTATGGAACAGATGCACTACAATGTTGAGAACTATATTCTGCATTCTGGATCTTCCCCTTTGCTCTACCTATTGTACTTGAGTTTGGCTCGAGTATTTATGCACATTATTATCTGATCTGATTGAATAGCATGCAAAACAAATCTTTTCATTGTACCTCAGAACATGTGACAATAATAAACCTAAACCTAAACATACAATCAAGGGGAAGAACTGGGCTGGATTCAATATATTAAGAAGAGGCAACGGAAAAACTAATGAGCTTTCAATCACAAAAACCCCCCACAAAATGCTGGAGTCAGGCAGCATCTGTGGAGAATGTGGATAGATGAATCAGTAAGATAGGTGACAACACCTACTCCACAATCACTCTCAATATTGGTGCCCCACAAGGATGAGTTCCCAGTCCCCTACTATACTCCCTGTGCACTCATGACTGGCAGCCAAATTCAGCTCCTACCCCATCTACAAGTTTGCAGATGACCCAATTGTGGTGGGTCAGATCACAAACAGTAATAAGACAGAGTAGAGGGAGGAGATAGGCCACTTGGTGACATGGTGTCAGGACAATAACCTCTTCCTCAATGTCAGCAAGATGAAGGAGCTAGTTCTCGATGTTGGGAAGCAGGGGTGGAGATGGATGAGAGCTTCAAATTCCCAGGTGTAAATATCACCAATTTGTCCTGAACCAACCATATTGACATCAGGCCCACGAAAGCACACCAACGTCATCAGAAGACCAAAGATATTTGGCATGTTTCCAACGACTCTAACTGATCTCTACAAATGCGTCACAGAAAGCAAGCTATCCCATTGCATCATAGTTTGGTTTTGAAACAGCTCTGCCCAAGGTCGCAGAGATTTGGAATGTAATCCAGTCCATCACACACACCAGACTCCCCATCATTGACTCTATCCACACTTCATGCTGCCTCAGAAAAGCAAAAGGTGGTGCCAGATAAAAATCAAGGAAAGCAGAGTTGTGGATGTAGCCCAGTCCATCACACAGACCAAATTCCCCACCGTTGACTCCATTTACACTTTACATTGCCTCAGGAAAACAGCCAACACAATCAAAGACCACTCACCCCCCTGGTCATTTCTCCTCCTCCTCGTCTCCTGGCAGAAGTTTGAAAGCGTGCACCACCACATTCAAGAACAGCTTCTTCCCCTCTGTTATCAGGCTCTTGGAACCTCCCAAATACCAAGGATGAATTCCTGATCTTCCAATCTACTCTTGAAATCCTTGCACTTTTTTAAATCTGCACTTTCTTTGCAGCTGCAAAGCTACATGCTGCACTCTTAATTTTCTCTTTTGCATCGTCGCATGTTCTCATGTATGGCGTGATACGAGTGGATAGCTGACAAAGTAACGTTTTATACTCCTCAGTATATGTGACAATCATAGAAACATAGAAAATAGGTGCAGGAGACAGCCATGTGGCCCTTCGAGCCAGCACCACCATTTATTGTGATCATGGCTGATCACCCACAATCAGTAACCTGAGCCTGCCTTCTCCCCATATCCCTTGATTCCTCTAGCCCCTAGAACTCTATCTAACTCTCTTTTAAATTCATCCAGTGAATTGGCCTCCACTGCCCTCTGTGGCAGAGAATTTCACAAATTCCCAACTCTCTGGGTGAAAATGTTTCTTCTCACCTCAGTTTTAAATGGCCTCCCCTTTATTCTAAGACCATGGCCCCTGGTTCTGGACTCCCCAACATTGGGAACATTTTTCCTGCATCGAGGTTGTCCAGTCCTTTTATAATTTTATACGTCTCTATAAGATCCCCTCTCATCCTCCTAAATTCCAGTGAATACAAGCCCAGTCTTTCCAATCTTTCCTCAGATGACAGTCCCTCCATCCCAGGGATTAACCTCGTGAACCTACACCGCACTACCTCAATAGCCAGGACTTCCTTCCTCAAATTAGGAGACCAGAACTGCACACAATACTCCAGATGTGGTCTCACCAGGGCCCTATACAACTGCAGAAGGACCTCCATGCTCCTATACTCAAATCATCTCATTATGAAGGCCAACATGCCACTAGCTTTCTTCACTGCCTGTTGTAACTGTACGCTTACTTTCAGTGACTAGTGTACAAGGACACCAAGGTCTCGTTGCACTTCCCCTTTACCTAATCTGACACCATTGTGATAATAATCAGCCTCCTTGTTTTTGCCGCCAAAGTGGATAACCTCACATTTATCTACTTTATACTGCATCTGCTATGCATCCGCCCACTCACTCAACCTGTTCTAGTCACCCTGCAACCTCCTAACATCCTCTTCACAGTTCACACTGCCACCCAGCTTTGTGTCATCTGCAAACTTGCTAGTGTTACTTCTAATTCCATCATCCAAACCATTAATATATATTGTAAATTGTTGCAGCCCCAGCACCGAGCCTTGCGGCACTCCACTCGCCACTGCCTGCCATTCTGTAAAGGACCCGTTTATTCCGACTCTTTGCTTCCTGTCTGCCAACCAATTCTCTATCCATGTCAATACCCTACCCCCAATACCATGTGCTCTAATTTTGCTCACCAACCTTCTGTGTGGGACCTTATCAAAGGCTTTCTGAAAGTCTAGATACACTACATCCACTGGCTCTCCTTCATCCATTTTACTTGTCACATCCTTAAAAGATTCCAGAAGATTAGTCAAGCAGGATTTCCCTTTCATAAATCCATGCTGACTTGGACCAATCCTTTTACTGCTATCCAAATGCGCCGTTATTACCTCTTTAATAATTGACTCCAGCATCTTCCCCACCACTGATGTCAGGCTAACTGGTCTATAATTCACCGTTTTCTCTCTTGCTCCTTTCTTGAAAAGTTGGATAACATTAGCTACCCTCCAATCCATAGGAACTGATCCCGAATCTATTGAACATTGGAAAATGATCACCAATGCGTCCACGATTTCTAGAGCCACCTCCTCGAGTACCCTGGGATGCAGACCATCAGGCCCTGGGGATTTATCAGCCTTCAGTCCCATCAGTCAACCCAATACTATTTCTCCCCTGAAGAAATTTCAGTCTGAAGAAGGGTCTCGACCCGAAACGTCACCCATTCCTTCTCTCCCGAGATGCTGCCTGACCTGCTGAGTTACTCCAGCATTTTGTGAATAAATCGATTTGTACCAGCATCTGCAGTTATTTTCTTATACCATTTCTTGCCTAATGCAAATTTCTATCAGTTCTTCTGTCTCCTTAAATCCTCGGTCCTCTAGTACATCTGGGAGATTGTTTGTGTCTTCATAAACCAATACAAGTCTACAAATAAAACTAAGTTGCCAATCGCAGTTTGAGAATAGTTGACAGATTAGCTGATCGATAGAAAGTGCCATTTTAGTTCATGGAGAATCAGAAGAGAATTGAGGGCTTGATGTACAGAGTTATACAGCACAGAAACAGGCCCTTCAGCCCCACAAGTCCACGTTAAACCAAGATATCAATTACTTTGAATTAATAACATGGAATCAAAAAGTACGTGGGAAGAAAAATGAATAACACTAATTACTTCATTTTGCGAAATGATTCAAAACATTCAAACAGTAAAAAGATCCTGTGGAATCAGTGTGCAGTCAGTCCATCGTAATAATCGACAAAGAACATTGAATTATTTCAAAGACAAAACACAACGTCATGGAGTAACTCAGCGGGGGTCAGGCAACATCTCTGGATAAAAAGGATAGGCAATGTTTTGGATCGGAATCCTTCAGACTAAATATTGAATTATTTCATATTAATTACGTGCCTTCCTCATTCATACAAATTTGTTTTGAGGCATAGTGTGGAAACAGGATCTTTGGCTCACCGACTCCATGCTGACCATCGATACCCATTCACGCTAGTTCTATGTTATCCCACTTTCTTATCCACTCCCTACACACTAGCGACAATTTACAGGGACCAATTAACCTACAAACCCACACATCTTTGGGATGTGAGAGGAAATCCAACGACCCAGAGGAAGCCCACACGGTCACATGGAGAATATACAAACTCCATCGACAGCACCCTAGGTCAGGATTGAACTTGGTCTCTGGCGCTGTGAGGAGATGATTCTACCTGCTGTGCCGCTGTGCCACTGTGCCCCCCCCCACCCACCCCCCCTTGCGAATTCTCTTAAACCATCACCCAGTATATTATTGTTTTTATAGCCTTTAACAATCTCTCTCCAGTTAGCTGAACTCTAGTTACTGAGCATTTATTGTAAAATAATATCCAGCAGAAAGCCCTGTGTTTTCCCTGGGGAAAGGCAAAAATGGTTTGGATATCCTTAGCTGGAAGATGTGTTGAGAATTAATTTACTGGCACATTGTGTGATCACTGAAGGGAGAGGAAGAGGATGGGTGGCTTCTTGTTTAGTTTTGTTTACAAGTCTAAGTTAATTTACAAGTACAAAATGACAACCAAAACACTTTTCTAAGGAGAGACCAATCCAAAAAAATATATACTCAAGGATAGCAAAGGTTAAGAGGGATACGACCAAATGTGGGCAGATGGGGCATCTTGGTCAACATGGGCATTTAGGACCGAAGGGGCTGCTTCTGTGTTGTATGACTCTATGATACAAGTCAGAGTATTGAGTAAAGAAGTTGGGGGTTTATATTAAAGTTGTACAAGACATTGGTGAGTCCAAATTCAGAGTATTGTATTCAGTTTTGGTCACCCTGTTATAGGAAAGCTGTTGTTCAGCTGGAAAGGGTGGAGTGAAGATTTATGAGGATGTTGCCAGGACTCAAGGGCCTGAGCTCTAGGGAGAGGTTGGGTAGGCTAGGTCTTTATTCCTTGGAGCGCAAGAGAGGAGGGGTGATTTTATAGAAGTGTGTAAGATCACGAGAATAGATAGGATAAAAACACAGAGTATTTTATCCAGAGTTAGGGAATTAAGAAATAGAGGACATAGAGAGAGTTAGATTTAGCTCTTAGGGGTAAAGGAATGAAGGGATATGGGGAAAAAGCAGGAACGGGGTACTGATTTTAGATGATCAGCCATATTGAATGGTGGTGCTAGCTCGAAGGGCTGAATGGCCTATCACTGCACCCATTTTTCCATGTTTCGATGATTCTATGTAGGCTTGAGATGAGAGGGGAAAGGTATAACAGCAACCCGATAAAAACGTTTTCACTCAGAGGGTGGTGGGTATATGGAATGAGCTGCCAGAGGAGGCGGTTGAGGCAGTACTATAACAACATTTAAAAGACATTTGTATAGGTACATGGATAGGAAATGTGGGATGTGGACCAATTACGGGCAGGTGGAACTCGTATAGATGGGGAATGTTGGTTGGTATGGACAAGTTGGGCCGAAGGCCACGTTTCCATGCTGTATGACTACGAAACAAGTATCAAACCAAGCCATTTTAACTTTCATCTAAGAAGCACTCAAGCCCTTACGGCACCCAGCGGTCCTGGAATGCTGAAACGGTGCCTGTGGACACCTTGCACTCCCTCTCCAGGGACACATGGGCATGTACACAAGCCCGCAAGGAGGTTGGGCCGTCGGACTGCGTGGAGCCCCTGGCTGCCATGACCCACCAATGGCCGGCTTGGTCAGTCCTAGCTGCAGATCCCCCCGACCCCGTCCCACCCTTCCACATCGGGGGGCCAAAGATCAGCAGAATGGGGCTGAAGTTTTAATAATAAAATGTGGAAACAGGCCCTTCAGCCCACCGAGCCCACACTGACCACCAGAGTGGCACAGTAGCGTAGCGAGTAGAGCTGCTGCCTCACAGCCCCAGAGACCCGGGTTCGATCCTGACCTCGGGTGCTGTCTATGTGCAGTTTGCAAGTTCTTCCTGTGACCGCGTGGATTTCCTTTGGGTGACTTTGGACTTTAGAGATACAGCACGGAAACAGGCCCTTTGGCCCACCGAGTCAGCACTATCGATCACTCCGTACACCAACACTATCCTACACACTAGGTACAATTTACAATTTTTCCAAAGCCAATTAACCTGCAAATCTGTACGACTTTGGAGTGTGGGAGGAAACCAGAGCACCCGAAGACAACCCACGGTCACAGGGAGAATGTGCAAACTCCATACAGACAGCACCAGTAGTCAGGATCAAACTTGGGTCTCTGGCGCTCTGACACAGCAATTCTACCACTACGTCGATGTGCCATATATTTGATCTAATTGGATAGCATGCAAAACAATGGATTTCTCACTGTACCTCGGTACACACAATAATAAAGTATCTCAGTACATGTGACAATAATAAACCTAAAGCTAAAAGGAACAATTAGTGTATGCAACACATTTAGCAATCTTAAAGGGAACTGACCTTTTAAAATATGCATCTTACATTAACAATTAAAGCCTTTAAACATCCATTGGTGCATCCACTTTTAACAGAAGGCCAATGATACAAAATGGTGAAAGTCTATCCTTAAAAATAGCTTAATAGATGAGATATTGGAAATAAATTCAGTCTTTATCAGTGCTAACCAGGGTTTGTAGTAAATGCTACCTGTACAACTGCTATACATCAATAGGTCACATTCTCTCTATGTAATGTGGCCAGCAGTCGCCAATAATTCAACCCAGATCAGTACAAATATATTTTCAATTTGGTGAACAGGGTTTATGGTAATGACAAAGGAATATCGTGGACAGACCATCTTTCAAAGAGGCCAAAGGAAGCAATCTGACTCCACCCTGTGCTCCCCTTTGTGTGGGGCACTGCAGATATTCTGTACATCCGTGCTTCCCTTGCACAGACCTATTTACAACACAACAATTTCTATATTTAGTTGGTTTCATTCATGGTGGTTGTTTAAATTAGGTCATTGGCAAATCAAATAAATCGCATTTTAATTTAATTATCACCACGGTTTAAAAAAAAGGAGCATACTGACATATTCTTTGTGCTCTCCCCCCAATTTGTTGCATGTTCTGCAAACCTTCAATTAAAATACCTCTCTCCTCTTGCCATCATAATGCAATATAACTTGGGGTGTTTTATATTCTCCCCCAATATTATCTGCCAATCTATACACGCACAGCCGTGATCCCCATTCACTGCAGCAAATTCCAAATAACAGGGGGGAAAAAATGGTCGGCAGATTTATAAGTAATTCAGATTTAATTGTTTCTAAAAAGGTCAGGATCTACTAATGGGTGGGAGTTTATGCACCTTAACAGCTCATTAGAAATAAATTATATTTTTGGATCCAAGTCCCTCAGCTGAGAGGAAACAAAAATAAGAGAAGGATTTAATCTGCAAACCATTTCTCTTTTAGAATGAGCCCAATTCAAAGCTGGAGATAAAGCTCACGTATTCATCCTTTTTTTTCCCCATTGAGACATGTTACCACTTTAATTCACTGATAGTTGAATCTTCAATCAGTACAAAGCTGAAACTGCACATTGTTTAAACTGAGCATGCGAGAGGTTAGACTTTATTTGTCTGGCCAAGATGATGAAATATCTCCCTGCTAATAGATTCCCTTCTGTCACCCAGTGCAGAAACAGAAGAGTCATAGTGTCATACAGCACAGAAACAGGCCCTTCGGCCCTACTCTTCCATGCCGACCGAGATGCCAGATTTGCCCACATTTGGCCCATGTCCCTCAAAACCTTTCCTATGGATGTACCTGGCCATAAAAACACACCATGCTGGAGTAACACAGTGGGTCAGGCAGCATCTCAGGAGAACATGGATAGGTGACATTTTGGATAGGGACCCTTCTTCAGACTGAATTGTCTCTCCCCCTTTTGCAGTTTTCTACACAACCCCTGCCCCGCCCACCCACCCACCCCCAATCAGTCTGAGGAAGGGTCTGGAACTGAAATGTTACCTATCAGTGTTCTCCAGAGATGCTGCCTGACCCGCTGAGCTACTCCAGCACTTTGTGTCTTATTTTCGCTCTGCATTTGTGTACAAAGTCGTGAGAGGAATAGATCAGGTAGATGCACAGAGTCTCTTGCTCAGAGCAGGGGATTCAAGAACCAGAGAACATAGGTTTAAATTGAGGGGGGTAAGATTTAATAAGAACCCGAGGGTTACCTTTTTTTAAAATATATACAAAGGGTGGCGAGTGTATGGAATGAGTTGCCGGAAGGGATAGTTGAGGTAGGGACTATGACAACGTTTAAGAAACATTTAAACAGGTACATGGATAAGACAGGTTTAGAGGGATATGGGGCAAACACAGGCAGGTGGGACTAATGTAGATGGGACATGTTGGTTGGTGTGGGCAAGTTGGGCCGAAGGGCCTGTTTCCACATCGTATGTGTCTATGACTATCTTGTGTAGGAAGGAACTGCAAATGCTGGTTTAAACTGAAGATAGACACAAAATGCTCGAGTAACATCATTATGGAGGAACTGATCATTATGGAGGAACTGATCATTAGCGAAGGAATGGGTGACGGAAAACATTGCCCATTACTTCTCTCCAGAGATGCTGCCAGTCCCACTGAGTTACTCCAGCATTTTGTGTCTAGCTTCTATGACTATCTTGTTTGGGCAGCTTCTCACAAGTCCATATTTCTGAAGAATAACCACTCTCAGTCTGATGAAGTGTTTCAACTCCAGACGTCACTTATTCCTTTTCTTCAGAGATGCTGCCTGACCCGCTGAGTTACTCCAGCATTTCGTGTCTATCTTTTGTGTAAACCAGCATCTGCAAGTCCCTTGTTTCTGCATGGTACCTGTCCAAATATCTCTTAAATGCTGACATAGTATGAGAGTACACGACGGGGTTTTTAAAAAAAAACTTTGTGCTTTGGTTACGCACCTGTCACTAGCTCTTCCAACCTGGTTACCTTCCTCAGCCCATCGATGGTGTAGAGGACACGAACTCCCTGGGGCAGATTGACATTGTCGGAGAGAGTCCGGGTGAGATCAGCCAGCAGCGCCTCGAAGGAGCGGAAGCGGTCCTGAGACACTGCATAGACGATGCCTTTGAAATAGCGGTCCCCGTTGCGGTAAAAACGCACTTTCTTGGCCTTTTTCTCGGAGCTAAGCGTTTGCAGAGTCCGGGTTCGGTAGAAGCTGCAGTGGGCACTGTGTGTGGGGCTGGGTAA
This sequence comes from Rhinoraja longicauda, assembly GCF_053455715.1. Lineage (NCBI taxonomy): Eukaryota > Metazoa > Chordata > Chondrichthyes > Rajiformes > Arhynchobatidae > Rhinoraja > Rhinoraja longicauda. The sequence goes on along the minus strand of NC_135959.1, from coordinate 40,013,638 downwards.
CCCATTGAGACGGGAGCCCCGGCCGTATCTCAAAGCCTTGTCTCGCTCGTCAAAATGCTCGAACTCCAGGTCTCTGTCCATGTCCAACTGATCTGCAATTATTTTTTAGAGCAAAAATAAAAAGGACGTATGAATTTATCTTTATCTCCCAACACCAGGTTGCTTTCTAACAAAGGAATATCACCACTTAACTCAGAGGGGAAAAACAGCCCTCATTGCAAGATAGTCAATTAAAAAAATATTTATTTCGTATGCTACAAATCAACACTTAATTCAGTGGCGAGAAAGCCCTCCTCAACAAATAATCAATTTAATACAAAAATATTCATTCCACATTTTGTAAGGCAGCACTTAACTCAAAAGGGGAGGGAGAGAGGGAGCTTGCGTTACAAAATAGCAAATTAAAATATATATTTTACACGGTGAAAGCCGACTCAAAGGGAGGAAACGCTCTCGTTACAAATAGTAAAATTAAGAATAAATTTAGAAAATATTTATTTTGCATTCTGCAAACCACTTAAATTTAGAAGGGGGAACCCGCTTTACAAAATAATCAATCTACATTTAATTCAGAGCGGGGTGGGTGAAGAAGCCCTCTTTACTAAATAATCAATAAAAATATTTATTTTACATGTTGCAAATCAACATTTAATTCAATGGAAGAAAGGCCCTTTTTAAAAAGAAATAAATGAAATATATATTTTGCATTCTGCAGGCTGCGGTTTAAAGCCGCTGGATATTGCAAGAGGAAATGTAACGTGATACATACTAATATCTGCAGGTAGAGGTGGGTCCCTTTTATGTCACGGTTTTTCTTCTCAATGAACGTTATTAGGTGAAAGAGGTGCTGCTTGCCTTTGTTGTGTCTCCGGAGCTCTCTGTATCAGTTCTGTGAGTTGGAAGGGGGGCAGCAGCTGCTTGCTTCTTCTGCCACTGCTGACTGCCTGCTATTTGAATTGGCCCATCCCTCATTTACATTCACCCTTCGCACCACTCACACCCTCCTCTCATCCTCCCCAGAGAAAGTATTCACCGGTTTAAATCACATCCCGGCTCATCCGGCTTGTGAACAGAACGATTCATCCAAGTTGTTTTAATATGTGTGTCAACTAAAGATGCTAACCAGCGTTAACGCTGACTGATGTTGAGATGGGAATAGAGAATGCAGAGGTGAATTGCAACATTTAACGATGTTATACAAAAGAGAAACATTTATATCAGACAAAAGTGAATTGCATCATGTAAGCAATGTTATACAAAAGAGAAACATTTATACAAAAGGGAAAAGTGAATTGCAACATATAAGTAATTGTTATATAAAAGAGAAACATTCATATGAAAGGGAAAAGTGCATTGTAACTTATAAGCCAATGTTATACAAAAGAGAAACATTTATATAAAAGGGAATAGTGAATTGCAACGTCTTAGTATACAAAGGAGATATATTTATATAAAGAGGTGAATTGCAACGTTAGCAATGTTACACAAAAAAGAAACATTTATATCGAGAAAGGGCGGATTGCAACATTTTAGCAATGTTATAAAAATCGAATGAATTCTTCCTGCAGAGAGCTCTTCATGCACTTGTGATCTTTATCAAAAGTCCATCTTGTAATTAAAAAAAAATTGGGATGCTCCTGGAGAGAGTACCTGCCCAAATGTTTCTTAAATGTTTCTTAAGGAGATTTAAATGTTTCTTACCTCCTCCGTCAGCTTGTTCCATATACCGAACAACCTTTGTGTAAAAATGTTACATGTGGTCCAAGGAATAGAGTCCCAACCTTCTCAACCTCTCCCTATAACTCAGGCACTCAACTGGCAACATCCTCGTAAATCTTCTCTGCACCCTTTTCAGCTTGACACCATCTTTCCTGTAACAAGGAGACCAAACCAACATCTTGTATAACTGCAACATGATGTCCCAACTTCCAAGCTCAATATTCTGATGAAGGCCAATGTGCCAAAAGCTTTTTTGACCACCCTATTTACCCGTGGTGCCATTTTCACGGAACTATGTACTTGCACTCCTCGATCCCTCTGCTCTACAACACTCCCCAGAGCCCTACCATTCGCTGTGTAGGTCCTGCCCATGTTAGACTTCCCAAAATCCCACACCTCACTTTTCTCTGTATTAAATTCCATTTAAAAAATAATAATTTAATTTTTTAATAATTTAATCATACAAAATAAATGTATGCCATTTTTCCATTCTATACATGGCAATGGTTTCCTCTACATAATTTAAAACATGAGTTGAGTGGACTGTTTGAGAGAGTTATGTAAGACTATCTCATGGGATACACCGGTTGAGATATGTGCTGGTTTATTGGTTTACTGTTTGGCAATGGAATAATCCGAGAACAATTACAGCAGCAGTAAATAATAGAGTTGTGTCTGATAATATATTACCTGATTTGGGCCTAAGAGCATTATGTAATGGCTCTTTTTCATTGTCTAGGGCGAATGTACAGAGTCTTTTACCCAGGGTAGGGGAACCAAGAACCAGAGGACATGAACACAAAGTGCTGGAGTAACTCAGTGGGTCAGTCAGCATCTCTGGAGAAAAATGAATAGGTGACATTTCGTGTCTGAACCCTTCTTAAGACCACACAGGTTTAAGGTGAGAGGGGAAAGATTGAATAGGAACCCGAGAGGCAACTTTTTCACACACTAAGGATGGTGGGCGTATTGCAAAGAGCTGCCAGAGAAGGTAGATGAGGCAGGTACTGTCACAACATTTAAAAGACATTTGGACAGGTACATGGATAGGACAGATTTAGAGGGATATGGGCCAAATGGAACTAGCTTTGATGGGATGGGAATTGACTCTAGGAGAAGCTTTCATGGTCTACATGGAGGAATTGACTCTAGGACTGAGGACCCAGTAAAAGCACTATAGTGTGCTATAACACTATAACACCATTCAAAAGACGTGTAGGAAAGAACTGCAGATGCTGGTTTAAATCGAAGATAGACACAAAATGCTGAAGTAACTCAGCAGGCCAGGCAGCATCTCTGGAGAGAAGGAATGGGTGATGTTTCGAGTCAAGACCCTTCTTCAGACTGATCAGTCTGAAGAAGGGTCTTGACCTGAAACATCACCCATTCCTTCTCTCCAGAGATGCTGCCTGTCCCACTGAGTTACTCCAGCATTTTGTGTCTATCAACCATTCAAAAGACATTAGGACAGGTACCTTGAAAGGAATGGTTTAGAGGTATATGGGCCAAATGCAGGCAAATGGGACTAGCTTAGATGGGGCATCTTATTCAGCATGGACGAGTTGGGCTGATGGGCCTGATTCCATGCTGTATGCTTCTACGACTAAGTTCAAGTAAAGGGTAAGGCTTACAATATCACCAAAAACTGAAAAGAATATTTAAAAAAGTAAATTAGGACAAATATAAAAATAGCAATTATGTGATACCATATCTGAGTTTTCAAAGGCTGAAACGCGTGAAAGAACAGAAGCCCTGAATAATCTGTGGTATATTAGGTTTTAGTTTAGCTCAGAGATGCAACAAGGAAACAGATCCTTCAGTCCACTTCTGAAGAAGGGTCTCGATCCGAAATGTCACCCATTCCTTCTCTCAGGAGACGCTGCCTGTCCCGCTGAGTTACTCCAGCATTTTGTGTCTATCTTCAGCCCACCAAGTCCATGCCGACCTTTGATCACCCGTTCACACTAGTTCTGTGTTGTCCCTGAAAACGACTCCTTCTTCTAAACGATTTTCCTATTTGGAACTTACAATGAAGCCATAGAGAGAATCAAGATAATATATTAAGATGAATTGTCACTTGAAGAAAATGATGGTAAAACATTGATCCCCCCAAAACATTAATGACGCATGGAAAGACATAAAATGGTTGCAGTGAGTTAGTCCAAGTTAAATTGGAGCATAAGATGTGACATTAGACTAAGCTGTGTCAGAATGTTGGGAGCTACAAAAGTCCTCCCAGGAAGAGCAGTGTTGTGGTCCTTGCCTTGAGGTGCTGCGGCACTAGTCCGAAGGCTCGTCAGTTGGTGGGACTGGGAAGGAACTGGAGAAATCAGATGCAAGGAGCAAGAACTACTCCAATACACCAAGCACATGGGCCGACCGGATTTTCGACTGAATAACGGCGCATGTGCAAAAAGAATTTCACCATGCAGTTACGTATGTGACAAATAAAGCACCATTGAACTCCACATTTTAAGAAAGGAGAGAGAGAGAAAACAGGGAATTATAGACCAATTAGTCTGACATCAGTGGTGGGGAAGATGCTGGAGTCAATTATAAAAAATGAAAAAGTGGCACATTTGGATAGCAGTAACAGGATTGGTCTGAGTCAGCATGGATTTACGAAGGGGAAATCATGCTTGACTAATCTTCTGGAATTTTTTGAGGATGTAACAAGTAAAATGAACAAGGATGTGGTGTACCTGGACTTTCAGAAAGCCTTCGATGAGGTCCCACATAGGAGATTAGTGCACAAAATTAGAGCACATGGTATTGGGGGGTAGGGAGTTGACATGCATAGAAAATTGGTTGGCAGACAGGAAACAAAGAGTAGGGATTAACATGTCCCTTTCAGAATGGCAGGCAGTGACTAGTGGGGTACCGCAAGGTTCGGTGCTGGGAGCGCAGCTATTTACAATGTACATTAATGATTTAGATGAAGGGATTAAAAGTAACATTAGCAAATTTGCAGATGACCCAAAGCTGGGTGGCAGTGTGAACTGTGAGGAGGATGCTACGAGGATGCAGGGTTATTTGGACAGGTTGGGTGAGTGGGCAGATGCAGTTCAATGTGAATAAATGTGAGGTTATCCACTTTGGTGGCAAGAACAGGAAGGCACATTATTATCTGAATGGTGTCAAGTTAGGAAAAGGGGAAGTACAACGAGATCTGGGTGTCCTTGTACATCAGTCACTGAAAGTAAGCATGCAGGTACAGCATGCAGTGAAGAAAGCTAATGGCATGTTGGCCTTCATAACAAGAGGAGTTGAGTATAGGAGCATAGAGGTCCTTCTGCAGTTGTACAGGGCCTTGGTGAGGCCACACCAGGAGAATTGTGTGCAGTTTTGGTCTCCAGATTTCAGGAAGGTCATTCTTGCTATTGAGGGAGTGCAGCATCGGTTCACGAGGTTAATTCCCGGGATGGCTGGGCTGTCGTATGTTGATAGAATGGAGCGACTGAGCTTTTATACACCGGAATTTAGAAGGATGAGAGGGGATCTTATTGAAACATATAAGATTATTAAGGCATTGGACACGCTAGAGGCAGGAAACATGTTCCCGATGTAGGAGGAGTGCAGAATCAGGGGCCACAGTTTAAGAATAAGGGGTAGGCCATTTACAACAGAGATGTGGAAAAAATATTTCACACAGAGAGTTATGAATCTGTGGAATTCTCTGCCTCAGAAGGCAGTTAGATAGAGCTATTAAAGATAGCGGAGTCAAGGGATATTAGAAGGCAGGAACAGGGTACTGATTGTGGATGATCCGCCACGATCACAGTGAATGGCGGTGCTGGCTCGAAGGGCGGAATGGCCTCCTCCTGCAACTATTGTCTCCAGATTTGAGGAAGGATATTCTTGCTATGGAGGGCGTGCAGCGTAGGTTCACTAGGTTAATTCCCGGAATGGCGGGACTGTCGTATGTTGAAAGGCTGGAGCGATTGGGCTTGTATACACTGGAATTTAGACGGATGAGGGGGGATCTTATTGAAACATATAAGATAATTAGGGGAATGGACACATTAGAGGCAGGAAACATGTTCCCAATGTTGGGGGAGTCCAGAACAAGGGGCCACAGTTTAAGAATAAGGGGTAGGCCATTTAGAACGGAGATGAGGAAGAACTTTTTCAGTCAGAGAGTGGTGAAGGTGTGGAATTCTCTGCCTCAGAAGGCAGTGGAGGCCAGTTCGTTGGATGCTTTAAAGAGAGAGCTGGATAGAGCTCTTAAGGATAGCGGAGAGAGGGGGTTATGCGGAGAAGGCAGGAACGGGGTACTGATTGAGAGTGATCAGCCATGATCGCATTGAATGGCGGTGCTGGCTCGAAGGGCTGAATGGCCTACTCCTGCACCTATTGTCTATTGTCTATTGTCTATTGTCTATTGTCTACTGTCCTCCTGTACTTTTAGTTTAGCTTAGTTTGGAGATGGAACATGGAAACAGACCCTTCAACTCACCGAGTTCATGTCGACCATCGATGTTCCGTTCACATTAGTTCTATATGATCATACTTTCTCATCCACTCCTTACACATTAGAGGAAATATGCAGAGACCAATTAACTTACAATCCTGCATGACTTTGGGATGTGGGAGAAAACCGGAGCACCCAGAGGAAACCCATGTGGTCACAGGGAGAATGTGCAAACTCCACACAGACAGTACCCGAGGTCAGGATTGAACCTGGATCTCTGGTGCTGTGAGGCAGCAGCTCTAACTGCTGCACCACTGCATCGCCCCTGTGCTGCCATATCATGAGATCAGTGCTCAAATAACGCCTTGTTAAACCCTATAAACTCTGTCTAAGGGTCCTGACCTGCAACATCACCTATCCACGTTCTCCAGAGATGCTGCCTGACCCGTTGAGTTACTCTCGCACTTTCTGCCTTTTTTTGTAAACTAGCATCTGCAGTTCCTTGTAATCCAATACATGCTCAATAGCAAGAGGAAATCTCTATGACACTGCTTGTCAATTACCTGTTATTTTTTTCAATCCTTGCTACAACTTTAAGTACTTTAAGGCCAAGAGAAGACTGTACTCTTAAGAACTTTGAAACTTTATTGGCGCCAGAAACGTGGTGACTCGTTGTGTAATGTCTCAGTGAAGTCTCTTATTACACAACAGTCATTGCACTTTTTTTACTTATCTATTATTGTGCTTATCTACAGTATGTTTTTACTGGATTGTGTGCACTGTGCCTAGGTACGTGACAATAAAGTAGTATCATCATCATCATCACTACTACTTAGTTGATGTTGCATACTTACTAGAATTAGAACATAAAATAGTACAACGCAGGACAGACCCTTCAGCCCACAATGTCCATGCTGAACACAATGTCAAATTAAACACTGTAATATCAAGTTGAACTCCTCCTTGAATCTATGCCTTCTGGTTCGTGATTCCCCTACCCTGGGAAAAAGACTGTGCATTTACCCTAGGAAGGAAAACTGCAGATGCTGGTTTAAATCGAAGGTAGACACAATCTATTCCCCTCATGATTTCATACACCTCTATAAGATCACCCCTCAGCCTCCTGCGCTCCAAGGAATAAAATCTTAGCCTACCCAACCTCTGGCCCTTAAGTCCTGGCAATACCCTCATAAATCTTCCCTGCTCTCTTTCCAGCTTAATAACATCCTTCCAACATCAGGCGGGACAGTGGCATTGCGGTAGAGTTGCTGCCTCACAGTGCCAGACACCCGGGTTTGATCCTGACTACAGGTGCTGCCTGTATGAGGTTTGTATGTTCTCCCTGTGAAAGTGTTGGTTTTCTCCAGGTGCTCTGATTTTTTTCCCACACTCCAAAGAAGTACAGGTTTGTAGGTTAATTGGTTTCAGTTAAATTGTTAAATTGTCCCTGGTGTGTAGGATTGTGTTAGTGTATGGGATGATCGCTGGTTGGCACGGACTCAGTGGGCCGATGGGCCTGTTTCTGTTCTGTGTGAATCTATGTCTGGGATTGTGAATCCTGTGCACATTTTTAGGAACCTTTCAGTTTTTTTCTTTCTTCACAAATGATTTGCTTTGAAGTGAGTGAAGGAATATTGTTAAATCTATCCTAAGGCACCATAGATTTTAATTTTAGTAACTGGTGGACATTCATAAATCAAACAGTGGGCGTACAGAAGCACATTTTATTCAGTCTATCAGATGGCAAACCTAACTGCTGCACTTAATTCAGAAAATGCAGACAACGGTTTATAATTAGGGAATAATGGAGAGCAGAGAAAGTCACAGTCTGTGACTAATGAGCAGGTGGATAAGAAGTTCTATCTGAGGTAGATCTTGGAATCGTTTTCAGGTTGAATTTAGATTATGATTCACAAGAAAGCCTCAATGTGAAGCTCCAAGCTGGAAAGGGTGCAGAGAAGATTTACAAGGATGTTGCTGGGACTCGAGGGCCTGAGCTATAGGGAGAGGTTGGGCAGGTTGGGACTTTATTCCTTGGAGCGCAGGAGGGTGAGGGGCGATCTTATAGAGGTGTACAAAATCATGAGAGGAATAGATCAGGTAAATGCACATAGTCTTTTGCCCAGAACAGGGGAATCGAGAACCAGAGGATATAGGTTTAAGGTGATGGGGGAAAGATTTAATAGGAACCCGAGGAGCAACTTTTTTGCACAAAGGGTGGTGGGTGTATGGAACGAGCTGCTGGAGTAGGTAGTTGTGGCAGGTACTATCACAAAGTTTAAGAAGCATTTAGACAGGTACGTGAATATGACAGGTTTAGACAGATATAGGCAAAAATGTGGGCAGGTGGGACTAGTGTGGATGGGGCCTGTTGGTTGATATGGGCAAGTTGGGCAGAAAGGCCTGCCTACACACTGCATAACTCTACAACTCTATAAAGGTAGTACTTCGAGTTATGTTTATTTATTGTCACGTGTATAGGGAATACTGTGTAAAGCTTGTTCTGCATGCTATCCAGTCAAATCACACTGTACACGAGTACAATTGGTCCTCTTTTGGAACAGCATGCAGAGAGTCATCACGTTCCGGCACCATCTTACAACTTCCAAGTCTCCGAAAAGTCTGAACGGCTCGAGGAGATGTGCAATGTCTAATTTTCCACACGTTAAGGCCCGGTGTCCTGGCAGCACTGGATCGATGAAGTAGGGGTCAGCCTGGCCCAGCACAATGCCGTCGGCTCCTTCTACCGCTGCTCAATGTAGCTACCCCAGGCTGCACTCGATCCGCTCGCTCACCCAGCTGCTGTAGGGCCTCCTGCGGCCGCGTCTGCCAACACCACCGCCCGCAACCACCACAAACGCATCAACCGTCATTTCCAGCAGTTGCCCCTCATTTCTGTGGGCCAAGGTCGCCGGGTCACGCTTGCCGAGCTAGAACTTTAGGGCATTTCGATGGCACAGGAGGTGAGTTCGCGGATCGTTCACGGCTGCCGACATTCCCCTTCACCCTCCACTGCCACCTTTGGTGCACTGTTCAACTCATCCATGCCAACCAACATGGTGCTTCTAAATTAGTAATAGGAATAGAAATAGGAATACCTTATTGTCACATGTGACTAGGCACAGTGAGATTCCTTGCTTGCATACACAATGTATACAAATAGCAGCCACCTATGGCGCTGACAAAGTACACCGGCTTCTCCTTTTGTCCCCTCCTTCCAACAGTTTCCCCACGCTGGGTCCCCATTGTCCTTTGTCCCCCCCACCCCCATTATCTATTGTTCTCCCCCAAGCTCCCTCGCGGCGGTCCTCCCATGCCGGGTCCTCCATTGTTCTTCCCCCCACCCTCAAGATGGTTCCCCCACATCGGGTCCCATTGTTTTTCCCCATCCCCCTCCCAGTGGTCCTCCACGCTCGTCCCGCGAGACATCGCCACCGCCACGAGGCTTCATCACCGCCAAGGTCCATCGTCACGAGGCTTCACCGCTATCGACGCCCCACTTCACACATTTAGACAATATCCCTCTAAACCTTTCCTATCCGTGTACCCTCTGAATTGTCTTTTAAATGCTGCTTGAGTTTGGCTGGATTGCATTTATGTGTAGTATTATCTGATCTGATTGGATAGCATGCAAAGCAAAACTTTTTACTGTACCTAAGTACACGACAATAATAAACCGAAACCTATAAGGGCCTGGCTCCACCAAGTCTGGTTTGTATCTTAACCAGCAAACAACAGCTATAACAATTACACTTAATTGCATAGATCCCAACTAATTGCTCCATTTTGACTCTGTCTTCCGAAGCTGAAGGTCAGAAGTTTCAATTCAAGTCATGGTATACAATAGAATCATCGCCTCCATCTACTGCTCACGCTGCCCCAGCAAGATCACCAGCTAAATCGCAGTCCAGTCTCACCCAGGCCACTCCATCTCCTCCCCTCTCCCATCAGGCAAGAGGTACAGAAGTATGAAAATGCATAACACATTCAGGAACAGTTTTTTCCCCAGCTGTTGTTAGGCAGCTGAATCACTCTATCGCCAACTAGAGCGGTCCTGACCTCCCATCTACTTAATTTGAGACCCTCGGACTATCTTTAATTGGATTTTACTGGACTTTATCTTGCACTAAACATTATTCCCTTTATCCTGTATCTGTAGACAATGGATGACTTGATTCTAATCATGTATAGTCTTCCCGCTAACTGGATAGCACGTGACAAAAAACTTTTCGTTGTACCTCGGTATACGTGATAATAAACTAAACCAAATTGTTAGAATTGTTTTAGCTCCGAAAGAGGCCATTTAGCCCATCAGGTTTATGCTAGTTTCTGAATCCCATCGGACTTTTGTAAGCTATTCTCTCTCAGGTGCCTATTCAATTCCCTCCTGAAGGGGAGGCTTCTCTTAGCTCTTAAACATCTACAGGTGTACAGCAGAGAGCATACTGACTCGATGCAACATGGCCTGGTTCGGCAACTCGAATGCCCAAGAACGAACGAAGACTACAGAGAGTGGTGGACACTAACAGGTCCTCTCCACCATTGAAGGAATCTACAGGAGGCGTTGCTTTAAAAAGGCAGCCAGTATCATCAAAGATTCACACCACCCTGGCAATGCTCTCATCTCGCTGCTACCATTGGGAAGAAGGTACAGGAGCCTGAAAACCGTGACCTCCAGGATCAAGAACAGCTTCTTCCCATCAACCATCAGGCTCTTGCACATGGCACAGCAATAATCTCAGCAACTCTGATCTTCTATGGACTGTGTCTTAGCTTGCACTAGACTTTGGGATTTTTGCACTATTAATGTTATTTTATTGTTTTTTTGTTTATTTTATATATATAAATATATATATATATATATAAAATACAATACTTACGCAGCTGCTGCAATTAAGAATAGGGCAGCGCAGGGGCGCAGCAGAAGAGTCAAGAGTGTTTTATTGTCATATGTCCCAGATAGAACAATGAAATTCTTACTTGCTGCAGCACAACAGAATATGTGAACATAGTACACTGTAAACAACATAATAAACGAGAGAAAAAAGGTCAGTATGTGTATATATATACACATACTCACAAGAACACACACATATATATACACACATATACACATACACACACACAAATAAACAATAGTAGTGCAATAATAATAATAATAATAATAATAATAATAATAATAGTATATTGGAGTTCAGAGATTATTTAAGGTTGTAGTGTTTAATAGACTGATGGCTGTCGGGATGAAGCTGTTCCTGAACCTGGACGTTACAGTTTTCAGGCTCCTGTACCTTCTTCTCGATGGCAGGGGTGAAATGAGTGTGTGGCCAGGATGGTGTGGGTCTCTGATGATGCTGGCTGCCTTTTTGAGGCAGCGACTCTGATAAATCACTTTGATGGTGGGGAGGTCAGAGCCGGTGATGGACTGGGCAGTGTTCACAACTTTTTGCAGTCTTTTTCGCTTCTGGGAGTTCAATTGCTGAACCAGGCCATGATGCAACCAGTCAAGATGCTCTCTACTGTACACCTGTAGAAGTTCAAGAGAATCCCCTCTAACATACCGAATCTGCATAATCTTTTCAGGAAGTAGAAACATTGATGTGCTTTATTTATAATTGCATCAGTGCGCTGGGTCCAAGAAAGATCTTCGGAAATATGCACACCCAGGAATTTGAAGTTGTTGACTCTCTCCACCATCGTCCTGTTCATATAAACAGGATTGTGGTCCTCATCCTTCAGAGTTGAGGCCTTACAGTGCCAGAGACCTGGGTTTGATCCGGACTACGGGTGCTGTCTGTACATTCTCCCTGTGATGACGTGGGTTTTCTCTGGGTGCTCTGGCTTCTTCCCACACTCCAAACACATGCAGGTTTGTAGGTTTTGGCTTCTGTAAATTGTCCCTACTGTGTCGGATCGTGCTGGTGCACGAGCTAAAGTCTAAAGTTCATTGTTCTGTTGTTGGTATATATGACAATTAAACACTCTTGACTCTTGTATCTTGGAATCTTTACAGCTTACCTCATCCATATCGGTCATAATGCTCACCTACACTAATCCTATTGGTTTGAATTAAGCTTGTATCCTTCTGCTCCTTTCTTAGCCAAGTACCTGTCCAAATGCCTCTGAAATGTTGCAATTGCATATGCCTACCTCTTCAAACAGTTCATTCCCAATATCCTAATAATAGGCCCTTCCCCCCAACTCGTCCATGTCCACCAACATGCCCCATCTACACTATTCCCACCTGCCTGCATTCGGCCCATATCCCTCTAAACCTACCATATCCATGTACCATTTAGCTCTCAGGGCTAAAGGAATCAAGGGAAATGGGGGAAAAAGCAGGAACGTGGTACTGATTTTAGATGATCTGCCATGATCATATTGAATGGTGGTGCTGGCTCGAAGGGCTGAATGGCCTACTCCCACACCTATTTTTCTGTGTTTCTATGTTTCTACCTGCCTCAACTGCCTCCTCCAGCAGCTCGTTCCATATATCTACCACCTTTGCATTAAAAAATTACCCCTCAAGTTCATATTAAATATTTTCCCCCTCACCTTAAACACACGTCTTCTGGTTCTTGATTCCCTTACTCTTGGTTATAAATTCTGGGTATTTAACCTATCTATTTATCTCATGATTTTATACACCTCTATCAGATCACACTTCATCCTCCTGCACTCCAAGGAATAAAGTCCTAGCCTCTCCCTACCGCTCAGTACCTTGAATCCTGGCAACATCGTTGTATGCACTCTTTCTAGCTCAATAACATTGTATCTGCCTCAACTACCTTCTCTGGCAGCTTGTTTCATATACCCACCACCCTCCGTGTGAAGAAAGTTCTCTTTTAAATATTTCCCTTCTAACCTCAATTCCGTACCCTCTAGTTCATAAGTTATAGGAGCAGAATTATACCGCTCAGCCCATCAAGTCTACTGCACCATTCAATCATGGCTGAACTATCTCTCCCTCTCAACCCCATTCTCCTGCCTGCTCCCCATAACCCCTGACATCTGTACTATTCTAAAATTTATCAGTCCCTGCCTTAAAAATATCCAATGACTTGACCTCCACAGCCTTCTGTGGCAATGAATTCCACAGACTCACCACCCTCTGGCTAAAGAAATTCTGAGGCTGTGTTTTAGACTCCCCTACTCTGAGGATAAAGGCAGTGAGCATTCCCATTATCTATTCCCCCTCATGATATTATACACTTCTCATAGGTTGCTTTCTACTTTGAAGCATCCCAATGTGTAGTCAAATCTCTTGTCACATAGCCATAGATAATTTGAAGTCTTACTAATCTCATGTCGAGATATTTTAAGCTTCAATCCAGTTACATTTTTTTTCTAAGAGAAAGTTTCAAGGCAGGAAAAAGTTTAGTGAATCACACCTGCGTAAAAAATAGTGATGATGTTATCTTCATGTTGGTTTAGAAGCTTCACTGATGACTCATTGTTTCATGTTTAAATAGTTTGATTGTGAAGGAGTAATAACAAGAACTTCTATTTATATGCACATCTTTCTCAACATTGAATCGTCCTTAAGAGCTAATCTCATAAAGCCTTAAATGTTATACTATGCATCATAACTTCTGTAGTATAAGAATGTACATGTCTGTATCCCTCTGTACGTGATCAATATCCCTCCATTCCCTGCACTTCTATGTGCCTATTTAAGAGCCTCTTAAATGCCAGTTTTATAAATATTCGGCATTTGGGGAAGGTGTGGTGTGCAGTGGAGAATGACCTCATCTGTTATAGAGCCATCAATCCATAAGGCAAGGGAAATAGGCTCTTTGGGCCTACTTGTCCATGCCGACCAAGATGCCCCATGTAAACTCGTCGCATTTTCCCATGTTTGGCCCATATCCCTTTAAACTTTCCCTATCTATATATTTGCCCAAGCGTCTTCTAAATGTTGTTATAGTACCTGCCTCAACTACCTCCTCTGGCAGCTTGTTTCATAAATCACCACCCTCTGTGTGAAAAGGTTGTCCCTCAGGTTCCTATTAAATCTTTCACCTCTCCTAAACCTATGTCCTCTGGTTCTTGAATCCTTGATCCAGAGTAAAAGATACTGCCTAATCACCCTATCTATCCCTGTCATGATCTTATACACCTCTGTAAGATAACCCCTCAGCCTCCTGTGCTTCAAGGAATAAAGCCCCAGCCTGCCTAATCTCTCCCTTTGCTCAGGCCCTAGAGTTTTGGCAATATCCTCATAAATGTTTTCTGCACTCTTTCCTGCTTAATGGCATATTTTCTGTAGCAGGGTGACCAAACATCAACCATTGTGGTCTCACCATTGTTTAGCTTAGTTTAGGTTAGAGATGCAGCACGGAAACAGATCCTTCGGCCCACCGAGTCCGCACTGATCAGCGATCACCCCGAACACTAACACTATCCTACACACTAGGGACAATTTACAATTTTTACTGAAGCCAATTAACCTACAAACCTGCACATCTTTGGAGTGTGGGAGGAAACCGCAGCACCCAGAAAAAATCCACAAGGTCACAGGAAGAACGTACAAACTACATATAGCACCCGTAGTCAGGATCGAACCCGGATCTCTGGCACTGTAAGTCAGCAACTCTATCGCTGCGGAACCGTGCTGCCCCCCTACATTGTTTTGTACATTTGTAGACACCAGGAACTGTAGATGCTGGAATCTTGGACAAAACACAAAGTACTGGAGGAAGTCGGCAGATCAGGCAGCATTTGTGGAACAAATGGACAGAAACTTTAAGAACTTGTGGGTTTCTCATTTACTCTTTTAAATCAGAGTCTAAATTTTGGTCTGATTAAACCCGATGTATTTAATTATGGTTTTAATTGCAATGCTTCACAAAATTATTTTGTTAGCAAAATAATAGGCTTCTCTGCAGTGGAAATTCCAATCCCAGAATACAGAAGAGATGCTGCATTGTAGTTGATGAATCCCGCAAGCAGTTTCCAAATACCTCCCAATAATTGGCCATCAAAGTAACTCACGATTGGGACTTTAGGCCATTTTCCACTCATTTATAATCAAAATAGTTATATTGAAAGTTTCTTTCCACTTCAAAGTTGTTTTTAGTTTTCCAACAATCTTCTATTTCTCTTATCTTCTGTACACGGGAGAAACATCAAACTTTACTTCCCTGGGAACACAGAAATTATAGATCAGAAGTCCATACTCATCCAATGCATCATATACATCTCTGATAGATACAAAGTGCTGGAGTAACATTGAAACATAGAAAATAGGTGCAGGAGGAGGCCATTTGGCCCTTCGAGCCAGCACCGCCATTCATTGTGATCATGGCTGAATTTCCACAATCAGTAACCCGTGCCAGCCTTCTCCCCATATCCCTTGATTCCACTAGCCCATAGAGCTCTAGTAACTCAGCGGGTCAGGCAGCATCCCTGGAGAACATGGATAGCTGATGTTTCGGGTCGGGACCCTTCTTCAGTCTGATTGTGGGAGGTGGGGAAGAAAGCTAAAGGAGAGGAGGAGCAGGACAAAGCGTGGCTGGTAATAGGTGGACAGAGGCGAGGGGGTTATTTGATAGGGAGATTGTTGGACATAGGCCAGAGGAATAGAGACATGTGCCTGAAAGGATAGAGTTGCGAAATGTTAAACTCAGGGATAGAAATGTTGTGGAATGTGTATCCATTGTACACAGTACAAGTGAAGGGGGAGGGGGAGATGACGGGAGAAGTAGGGAGAGGAAGGGGGCTGAAACTGGGTTAGGTCAGCCAGGTTAACTAACTGTTTAATATTTACTCCCAAAAATGAGAATTGTACAAAATTATATGTTCTCAATGAGAGTATCTCCTGCTTGGAGAGGAGCCAGCGCTGCCGTCGCAGCTGCGGCTTGCCTGCAGTCCGTCTGTCTTTTGTGTTTTTTGTTGTTTTTGTCTGAATTGTAGTTTAATATGATGTAGTGTTGTATGTTATGTTTTGGGGGGGGGGGTGGGAGGGAACGGGAACTGTAACTGTAACATTCTCTCTCCAGAACGGAGACGTGACCTTTGTTCTGTGTCGTGTCTCCGTTCCCGTTGCGGCCTACCACCGGCCATTCACCTGGGAACACCTGGGGCTCTGGTTCGCAGAGCCCGCGGCGCGGACTCACCACCTGCGGCGCTGGCTGCCTGCGGATGCTACGGGAGCGGCTGCGACTCGTCTCCGGAGTCTCCGGCGCGGGCCGCGTGGACGTCGGAAGCCCGCAGACCCCTGGGTGGGGGCCGACATCGGGAGCTCCGGCAACGGCAGAGGCAGTGTGTTCGCCCGCCCCGAATCGCGGGGCTTGGGTCGGCCCGTCGCGGACCTTTCACCGTCCGGCGCGGCCTGAAATAGGCCGTTGACCTTTCACCGCCCAGCGGGGGCTTCAATATCGGGAGCCCCGACCGCCCCGACGTGG
Source organism: Rhinoraja longicauda (assembly GCF_053455715.1). Classification (NCBI taxonomy): domain Eukaryota; kingdom Metazoa; phylum Chordata; class Chondrichthyes; order Rajiformes; family Arhynchobatidae; genus Rhinoraja; species Rhinoraja longicauda. The sequence goes on along the minus strand of NC_135959.1, from coordinate 39,997,102 downwards.
CAACTCCAACAGCCTGACCGCGGGACAAGACGGCAGGGAAGAGAAAAAGACATTTTGGCCTTCCATCACAGTGAGGAGGGACTGGAGGAGACTCACTGTGATGGATGTTTCTTTTTGTTTGGTGTTAGTTGTGATTGTATGTGTTATTGCATTTTTATTGATTAATCTTATTGGTCTTATTGTTCAACTGCGGGTAATGTTTCATTTTACTACACATTTATGTGTATGTAACAAATAAACGACTATTGACTATTGACTATTGATATTTGTATATTGTGATGTCATGATTGCAAGATATGCCACAAGGTGAGAAATGTGTCACCTCCCTCTGTGGAAAAAGCGTGCCCTGCACATCACCTTTAAACATTGCCCCTCTCACCTTAAAGATATGCCTTTAGACTTTAGAGATACAATGCAGAAACAGGCCTTTCAGCCTACCGAATCTGCACCGACCAGCATTCACCCCATATACTAGCACTATCCGACACCTTAGGGGCAATTTACAGAAGTCAATTGAGCAACAAACACACATGGGATGTGGAGGAAACCGGAGCACCCGGAGAAAACCCACATGATCAAAGGGAGAACGTACAAATTTCATGCACAGACAGCACCTGATGTCAGGATTGAACCTGGGTCTCTGGCACCTTGAGGCAACAACTCTACCGCTGCATAACCATGTCAGCCAAAGTGCTGGAGAAACTCTTTTACATAATGCCCCGGCCTAAAGACGTGCAGGTTTGAAGGTTAATTTTCTTATGTAAATTGTCTGTCGTGTGTAGGATAGAACTAGTGTGTGGGTGATGGATGGGCGGCGTGGACTCATTAGGCTGAAGGCCCTGTTTCCTTGCTGTGTCACTAAGTTAAACTAAAATTTCACTTCTGTAAATGGTCAGGTCGGCAATGTAGGAGAAATATTGTAAAACATTACCTTGCAGAACGGGTCTAGTGAATGATGTTGACAACGTTTTCTCTTCGTCCTGCTCCAGCTTGTTCTCCACTGGTTGACCACACTGCTGTAGAAGGTTGGGCTGGCAGAATAGTTGGCGCGTGGTTCATGCCAGTGAATGTCATTGCTGAGGGAATAGCTGTGTCTATAGTTTGTGTGATGGAAGGGGAAGCTAGTGGAAAATGGTCAACAGAATATCCAGAGGGAAACAATGATAGAGAACTTGCACTGTCACTCGAAACGGGCAGAAGAGAGGGTACAAGAGAAGACCTGGACACATCAGGTGCCCAGGGTGTAAACACTGGGAGAGAACCACTGGAACAACCAGTCTGAAGGAAAATCGAGCTGTTGGGGAGGTTGGTGAAGCAGATTCTTGGAACATCATATGGAATTGAGCCGAGAGATGGCGAAGGAATGTTTGAAGGCAAACTTGTTTGAAGTTGTGGGACTAATGTTTTGATGGCAGGAACGTAATACTGATTGGATTCAGTAGCATCGATTGGATATACAAACGAGCCATTCGTGGAACTCGCACCTGGGGTAGAATAGATCATACTTTAACACATTGGAGCAGAATTAGGCCAGTCGGCCCGTCAAATATACTCTACCATTCGATCATGATGGATTAAGATTTCCCACTCAACCCTATTCCCCTGCCTTCTCGTCAATCTTTGACACCCTTACTCATCAAGAATCCATCAATCGTTTTAAAAATACCCAATGACATGGTCTCCACTGCCGTCTGTGGCATGGAATTCCACAGATTCACCACCCTCTGGCAATAGACAATAGACAATAGACAATAGGTGCAGGAGTAGGCCATTCAGCCCATCGAGCCAGCACCGCCATTCAATGCGATCATGGCTGATCACTCTCAATCAGTACCCCGTTCCTGCCTTCTCCCCATACCCCCTCACTCCGCTATCCTTAAGAGCTCTATCCAGCTCTCTCTTGAAAGCATCCAACGAACTGGCCTCCACTGCCTTCAGAGGCAGAGAATTCCACACCACCACTCTCTGACTGAAAAAGTTCTTCCTCATCTCCGTTCTAAATGGCCTACCCCTTATTCTTAAACTGTGGCCCCTTGTTCTGGACTCCCCCAACATTGGGAACATGTTTCCTGCCTCTAATGTGTCCAATCCCTTAATTATCTTGTATGTTTCAATAAGATCCCCCCTCATCCTTCTAAATTCCAGTGTATACAAGCCTAATTGCTCCAGCCTTTCAACATACGACAGTCCCGCCATTCCGGGAATTAACCTAGTGAACCTACGCTGCACGCCCTCAATAGCAAGAATATCCTTCCTCAAATTTGGAGACCAAAACTGCACACAGTACTCCAGGTGCGGTCTCACCAGGGCCCGGTACAACTGTAGAAGGACCTCTTTGCTCCTATACTCAACTCCTCTTGTTATGAAGGCCAACATTCCATTGGCTTTCTTCACTGCCTGCTGTACCTGCATGCTTCCTTTCAGTGACTGATGCACTAGGACACCCAGATCTCGTTGAACATCCCCTCTTCCTAACTTGACACCATTCAGATAATAATCTGCCTTTCTATTCTTACTTCCAAAGTGAATAACCTCACACTTATCTACATTAAACTGCATCTGCCATGTATCCGCCCACTCACACAACCTGTCCAAGTCACCCTGCAGCCTTATTGCATCTTCCTCACAATTCACACTACCCCCCAGCTTAGTATCATCTGCAAATTTGCTAATGGTACTTTTAATCCCTTCATCTAAGTCATTAATGTATATCGTAAATAGCTGGGGTCCCAGCACCGAACCTTGCGGTACCCCACTGGTCACTGCCTGCCATTCCGAAAGGGACCCATTTATCCCCACTCTTTGCTTTCTGTCTGTCAACCAATTTTCTATCCATGTCAGTACCCTACCCCCAATACCATGTGCTCTAATTTTGCCCACTAATCTCCTATGTGGGACCTTGTCGAAGGCTTTCTGAAAGTCGAGGCTAAAGAGATCCGTCCTCATCTTTCCAAAGGTACGTCCTTTTATTCTGAAATTTTTATCCAACACACCCAACTGAAGTCCTCCTGACATGCTGAGATCACATAGCGATTTTACCTTTGAAGTTATGGCAATCTAAATGCACAGCACAACTTCCAACAAACCAGAATATGAACTTAAGCAGCCTTTAAAAAAAATTATATTTAAAAGTATTATATCATACAATTAAGATTAACTTACAAATCAGTGAATGACAATTAGGAATTACATTTTAAGTTGATGGCACTAATAAGCACTACCGCAAGATCAGTAGGAAACTGGAGACACAAGGAACTGCAGATGCTGGTATTAAAAAAACCACAAAGTGCTGGAGTAACTCAATGGGTCAGGCAGCATCTCTGGAGAACATGGATAGATGACATTTCAGGTTAGGACCTTTTTTCAGACTGAACTTTGCGACTTTCTGATTATTCCCCTCCCCTTCTCCCTCTGTGTCCTACATTTAAAACAATAATTATTTTATTTTATTCTGGCAAGAGATGTCCCATCATCATCATCTGGGCCAGCATTTACTGCCTTGAACACAAAGTGCAGGATTAACTCAGCGAGTCAGGCAGCATCCCTGGATGATATGGACAGCGTGACATTTTGGGTCAGGTCTGAAGAAGGATCCCGACCCAAAACATCACCTTATCCATGTCCTCCAAAGATGCTGCCGGACCCACTGAGTTACTCCAGCACTTTGTGTTCTACGCAATATACCAGCATCCTTGTGTCTACATTTATTACCTTGAATTGAGTTGATTCTATGGACTATCATCGAGAGCCTAGATTCACAAAGACAAGAGCAGACAGTATATCTCCTTCTCTGAAGGACAATCATAGAAACATAGAAAATAGGTGCAGGAGTAGGCCATTCGGCCGTTCGAGTCAGCACCGCCATTCAATGTGATCCAAAATCAGTACCCCATTCCTGCTTTTTCTCCATATCCCTTGATTCCTTTAGCCCTAAGAGCGATATCTAACTCTCTCTTGAAAAACATGCAAAACCAATTTTAGAGAAGTACTTGTACAGAATCATGCACCAGATTGTCATAAATACATATTCGATCATTTTACATTCCGTATTAACAGCCAACCTTAATAACCCATTATACCAATTCTAGATTTATTAGATTATATATATATATTTTTAAATCACAGGTGTATTCTTCCATTTCCTGCACCTCTGTTTTGACCTCCTCCACCACCACACTTTCCAGTTGGTTTTGTACTTCTGTAAAATTGGTTTTGCACTTTCTCCAATATCCCTTATTTTAAGATATGGCCTACTGTCTTACCTTGTTAACTTAATCTCACTGCCTTTTAATTCAATCACTTGAGTAATGGACCCTTGTGAATGGTTAGAGGTTTATGTTCTCATTTCAGCCATGTTGCCACTTATATTAACTTGTAAATCCATTCTCCCAAGATACTTTTGTCCTTCTATCCAATTTAATAATCATCACTGCCATATGGGTTCCCATTATTTGTCCTACAAAACTACATATATCTAGAAATTCATTCTCCATTTTAAAAGTTCATTAACCCCTTTTTATATTTTGCTGTAGTCTTTCTTTGCATTAATATATCGTATTTAAACAATGGCATTTCCAAAGTTTGAAATTGTGCTTCTTATCCTTATGTCCAAATCATCATTATAAAATTGTCATCAATTATCCTGATCCTTTAAGCAAAGCAAAAGGTGCTGGACGATCTCAACGGGTCAGGCAGTATCTGGGGAGGAAATGGACAGATAACGTTTCGGGTCAGGACTCTTCTTCATAAGAAACACTTTTAGGTTTAGACTTATTATTGTTAAGTGTACTGAGGGACAGTGAAAAGCTTTGTTTTGCATGCTATCCCCAATCAGATCAAATAATACTATACATGAATATAATCAAGTCAAACTCAACTCTAGAAGGTAGAGCAAAGGGGAAGATACAGAGAGCAGAATATTGTTCTCAGCATTGTAGCGCATCAGTTCCAGAGACAAAGTCTAATACCCGCAAAGGGGTAGAAGTGAACTACATGTCATCTGTCTATTCTCTCCTCAGATGCTGCCTAGCCCGTTGAGTTCCTACAACACTGTGTTTTGCTCAAGATTCCAGCAACTGCAGTTCCTTGTGTCTCCTGATCCTTTTGTCAGTTCAAGTAATTTCGTTTGACTCCTAAATCTCAGATTTTGGTTTTGGAGCCAGCTGGCAATCCATTTTTCAGTACTGGTGCTGGCGACACAGTGGCGCAGTGGGTAGAGCTGCTGCCTCACAGCGCCGGAGACCTGGGTTCGATCCTGACCTCAGATGCTATCGGTATGGAGTTTAAACTTTCTCCCTGTGACCGTTTGGGTTTCTTCCGGGTGCTCCAGTTCCCTCCCACATCCCAGAGACGTGCGGGTCTGTAGGTTAATTGGCCCTCTGTAAATTGCCCCTAGTGTGTCGGGAGTGCATGAGAAAGTGGAATTACATAGAACGAGTGTGAATGGGTGATCGATGGTCAGCATGGACTTGGTGTGCCGAAGGGCCTGTTTCCATGCTGTATCTGCAAATATCCACTAAACAGTTACTTAATTCTGCATGAACCTACCCCAGTCACAAGTACACTAGGTTGAACCACAGGAAGGACATTTGAATGTCAAAATATATTAAATGCATTACCTTTCTCTATTTCTTGTTATATTTCTTCACAGACTTTAATACGGTTGTTCAAGCACATCTTTTCGTTTTAAAATCTGCGCTGACATTCGGGATTAAGTTTTTGATTTAATTTAGTTTAGAGATACAGCAAATAAACAGTCCCTTCGGCCCACCGAATCCACACCAACCATCGATCACCATGCAAGTTCTATGTTATCCCACTAGGGGCAATTACAAAAGCCAATTAACCTAAAAACCCGCACGTCCTTGGTATGTGGGAGGAGAGCGAAGCACACGGATGAAACCCATGCGGCCACAGAGAGAACGTGCAAACTCCACACGGATAGCACCCGAGGTCAGGATCGAAGCCGGGTCTCTGGTGCTGTGAGGCAGCGGCTCTACCTGCCGTGTTACTAGATGTGCCATTACCTTTCTTGCAACGAATGTTAAGTCAACTGGTCCACTTTTAGCTCTCCAGAGAGATTAATATTATGATTGACTACTTACATATCATTGAAACATTGAATTCTAAACCCCTTAGCAATAAATGATTCAATATATTCATACCATCTGTTTTGTGATTGTTGAAATATTCATTTCTGGTGAACTGGTACGGGGCATACTGAATTTTTGGTTTTATTCTTTCCGAAGATAAGTTGCTGCCAAAGACTCTGTTCCTGTAATGAAAAATCGGATCAGTTTAATTCATTTTATCCTGTACTTCAAAATAAAATAGCACAATCTGTTCTGAAATCAATTAATGTGCTAAAAATAGAACAAACTGGGATGGCTTCCTAAAGCTACTCATAACCACCGTGACCTCAATTTTGCACTGATTTACTTTCTGATATCAGCCTACATCCATTTAATTTTAATCTTTTGTAACAGACCAAAGAAGCTTCAACCAAATCTGCATTAACTGTTCATTAATATCCAAAACAAAAAGAAAATAACAAAAATAATTTCAAACAATCTAGATTATTTTTTAAATACTGTAAAATAAGTTTGGATGGAGTAGGTAAACAGGCCCTTTGGCCCAACTGTGTAGGAAAGAACTGCAGGTGCTTAAATCGAAGGTAGACACAAAATACTGGAGTAACTCAATGGGACAGGAAGCATCTCTGGAGAGAAGGAATGGGTGATTTTTCGGGTTGAGATCGACCCAAAACATAACCCAATCCTTCTCTCCAGAGATGCTGCCTGACCCGCTGAGTTACTCCAGCATTTTGTGTCTTCCTTTGGCCCTACTCGTCCATACTGACCAAGATGCCCCATGAGAATAAATCAGTTAGACACACAGAGTCTTTTGCCCAGAGTTGGGTAATCAAGAACCAGAAGACATAGGTTTAAGGAGAGGGGGGAAAAGATTTAATAGGAATCTGAGGGGTAACTTTTTCACAGAGATTGGTGAGTGCATTGAACGGAGGACGAGTTAGTTGAGGCAGGGACTATCACAACGTTTAAGATACAATTAGACAGGTATATGGATAGGACAGGTTCAGAGGGATATGGGCCAAATGCAGGACGGTGAGACTAGTGTAGATTGGACATGTTGGTCGGTGTGGGCAAGTTGGGCCAATGGGCCTGTTTCCACACTGTATGACTCTAAGTGAGTCCCATTTGACAACATTTGATCCATATCCCTCTAAACCCTTCCTATCCATGTACCTGTTCAAATGTCTTTTAAATTGTGGTTGCTAAACAATTTAACTCCCCCTCCCATTCCCACACTGTCCTGGGCCTCCTCCATTGTCAGAGTGAGGCCCAGCGCAAATTGGAGGAACAGCACCTCATATTTTGCTTGGGCAGCTGACACCCCAGCGGTATGAACATTGATTTCTCCAACTTCAAGTAACCCTTACTTTCCCTCTCTCTACTTCCCTCCCCAGTTCTCTGACCAGCCTCACTATCTCAGACTACATTTTGTCTGTTTGCTTTGTTGTTACCTTCTCCCACCTAACAATGTTCTATTCTACATTTTCCTTGTTCTCCATTCCCCTTGCCCTGTTTTCACACGTTTACACTTCCTTATCCATGTATCTCCCTCCCCCATGATGTCAGTCTGAAGAAGGGTCCGACCCGAAACGTTACCTATTCCTCCTCTCCAGAGATGCTGCCTGTCTCGCTGAGTTACTCCAGCATTTTGTGTCTATCTTCGGTTTAAACCAACATCTGCAGTTCCTTCATACAGAAATGTCTTTTAAATGTTGTTATAGTATCGGCCTCAACTACCTCCTCTGGCAGCGCGTTCCATAGACCCACCACCCTCTCTGTGAAAATGTTGCCTCCTCAAGTTCCTATCAAATCTTTCCCCTGTCACCTTACACCTATATTTTCTGATTCTTGATTCACCTACTGTGGGTAAAAGACTGAGCATTCAAAAGCAGTTTCAGGTTTTATTAACTATGGTTGAAAGTGAAAGCATTTGGGGGTGATTTTGTATTTCCAGTAATGAGGAGCAGTGGTTCACAAACTAATTAAATATGAAGATAAATCTTAAGGTGAAATGATTACAAAGAAAATTTGTATTAAGCCATGTGCTCTGGGTGTTTTATTAGACAATAGACAATAGACAATAGGTGCAGGAGGAGGCCATTCGGCCCTTCGAGCCAGCACCGCCATTCAATGTGATCATGGCTGATCATTCGCAATCAGTACCCCGTTCCTGCCTTCTCCCCATACCCGCTGACTCCGCTATCCTTAAGAGCTCTATCTAGCTCTCTCTTGAATGCATTCAGAGAATTGGCCTCCACTGCCTTCTGAGGCAGAGAATTCCACAGATTCACAACTCTCTGACTGAAAAAGTTTTTCCTCATCTCAGTTCTAAATGGCCTACCCCTTATTGTCAGATATCCAAACACAGAATAATGAAATTCTTATTTGCAGCAGCACAACAGGTAAGTAAACATAATACTCTGTAGATAACATAATATTCAATACAAAAGTTCAATAGATTAAGAAAAAAATTTGGTGTGAACAAAAGCATAATTTAGTCATTGTACAATAATGAAAAAATTAATACAAATTTTACTACTTTGTCCAAAGGTTTCCACCGATGTTACACACAAACTAGATTTTTTTTAAATCACACAGATAGTTCCTCACTTTTACTTGCACAAAACACAAAGTGCTGGAGTAACTCAGCAGGTCAAGCAGCATCTCTGGAGAACATGAATAGGTGACGTTTCAGGACAGGACCCTTCATCAGACTGAAGGAGGCTAAAATTCAACAGTCTGAAGAGGGTCCTGACCTGAAACATCATCTGTCTATTCCCTCCACAGATGCTGCCTGACCCGCTGAGTTTGCCAGTATATGTATTTTGCTCAAATTTCCAGCTGCTGCAGTTCCTGGTGTCTCCTCAATTTCACTTACCGGGGTATTAACTGGTTTTGAGGATACTTGCGATCATCTGCCTTCCATATATATTTACAATACCTTGAATTTGTTTGAAAGATTTCAAGAATCTGAAATATTAAATATTTTAATGCATAAATTTTCCATTTTCATTACGGAAAATTAATTTCCATTACAATTACCAGTTCTCAAGTTATCGTGTGTTGCGTAAAAAGGAAATAAACTATACTGTAAGCAAAACAAAATCTATAATTTAAACTTTACAGATGCACCATGGAAATCATACATTTGGGTTGCATCACAGCTTGGTTTGGGAACAGCTCTGCCTAAGACCGCAAGAAATTGCAGAAAGTTGTGGATGTAGCCCAGGCCATCACACAGACCAGACTACACACCATTGACTCCATCTACACAATAGACAATAGACAATAGACAATAGGTGCAGGAGTAGGCCATTCAGCCCTTCGAGCCAGCACCGCCATTCAATGCGATCATGGCTGATCACTATCAATCAGTACCCCGTTCCTGCCTTCTCCCCATACCCCCTCACTCCGCTATCCTTAAGAGCTCTATCCAGCTCTCTCTTGAAAGCATCCAACGAACTGGCCTCCACTGCCTTCTGAGGCAGAGAATTCCACACCTTCACCACCCTCTGACTGAAAAAGTTCTTCCTCATCTCCGTTCTAAATGGCCTACCCCTTATTCTCAAACTGTGGCCCCTTGTTCTGGACTCCCCCAACATTGGGAACATGTTATCTGCCTCTAATGTGTCCAATCCCCTAATTATCTTATATGTTTCAATAAGATCCCCCCTCATCCTTCTAAATTCCAGTGTATACAAGCCCAATCGCTCCAGCCTTTCAACATACGACAGTCCCGCCATTCCGGGAATTAATCTAGTGAACCTACGCTGCACGCCCTCCATAGCAAGAATATCCTTCCTCAAATTTGGAGACCAAAACTGCACACAGTACTCCAGGTGCGGTCTCACCAGGGCCCGGTACAACTGTAGAAGGACCTCTTTGCTCCTATACTCAACTCCTCTTGTTACGAAGGCCAACATTCCATTGGCTTTCTTCACTGCCTGCTGAACCTGCATGCTTCCTTTCATTGACTGATGCACTAGGACACCCAGATCTCGTTGAACTCCCCCTCCTCCTAACTTGACACCATTCAGATAATAATCTGCCTTTCTATTCTTACTTCCAAAGTGAATAACCTCACACTTATCTACATTAAACTGCATCTGCCATGTATCCGCCCACTCACACAACCTGTCCAGGTCACCCTGCAGCCTTATTGCATCTTCCTCACAATTCACACTACCCCCCAACTTAGTACAGTGACTCAGAAAAAGCAGTGAACATAATCAAAGACTTGGCCCACCCCAGTCATTCCTTCTTCTCCCTGCTCCCATTGAACCTCGTAAACTGCTTTTCCATGGATAGGACAGGTTTGGAGCGATATGGACCAATCGCGGGCAGGTCAGACTAGTGTAGCTGGGACATGTTGGCTGGTGTGGGCAAGTTGGGCCGAAGGGCCTGTTTCCACACTGTTTCGCTCCATGACCCCAATTCTATTGGATTTTACACATAAACACTATTTTTGATGCAAATATTTGTTTTGTTTATAGGATGTATTAAGGGTTGCAATGGTAGATTGAGTTTGCGACAAGAAACTGCAGATGCTGGATTCTTGACTAAACCACAAGGTGTTGGTGGAACTCAGTGGGTCAGGCAGCATCGTTGGAAGGAATGGACAGACGTTTCAGGTCAGGACACTTCTTCAAATCATAGATTAAGGCAACTTGGACCGGGAGCTGAAAGGTACAGATGTAAGCAACCCACAGAGTTGTGCATGTGAACAAATCACAATCAAACCTGGTGAAGCTTCCTTCATTAAGACTTTGAAAGATGAGGCTGATTATCTTCAGTTCTGGCCCCATAGCAGAAGTGTCCACGTTGCGGGGCTGGAAACTGGAAGTGTCCTGAGCTAATTCTGCTACCACCATCATCTATTGTACAAGTGATGGCTCCCACTGATTGTCGCCGGAAGCTTGCGTCCCTTTCAGGATGGACAATGACAGTGATGTAACATTTGAAACATGGGATGATGGACACGAAAGAAGAAGCTTCAGTTCTGAATATGATTAAAAAGGTTGTAAGTATAGTTAGGTGCCAAAAAGATCAAAAACTCCACAGGGCACACTGCCTCTTCAGCAGCTTGAGCTGATGAGGAACAGAAATGTCTGGAGGCAAGGCATATTTAGTAGATTCCAGCTGTGTTAAGGTATATAGATGGTCTCAGACTACTTATGTGGAAAATTAATAATTGAGCACAAATGGGCGGCACAGTGGCATAATGGTAGAGTTGCTGCCTTAGAGCGCCAGAGACCTGGGTTTGATTCTGACCTCAGGTGCTGTATGTACAAAGTTTGTACATTCTCCCCATGACCACGTGGGGTTTTTTCCAGGTGCTCCTGTTTCCTCCCACCCTCAAGACATGCAGGTTTGTAGGTTAATTGGCTCTGTAAAGATTGTAAATTGTCTGTAGAGTGTAGGATAATGGTCGTGTATGGGGTAATCAATGGTCAGTGTGGACTCGGTGGGCCAAAGGGCCTGTTTTCACCCCGTATCTCTAAAGTAAAGTTTAATGTAAAGCTCAAGTTCACATTAGGAATAAAAAGAATTATGAAAGGATCCGTGTTGATGAACTCTGCTCTTTAACGCTTGAAGTTTCTCTGAGGTTTAAGAAGTTTTTAGGTGGACACGTGGATATGCAGGGAATGGAGGGATATGGATCTCACGCAAGCAGAGGAGATCAGTTTAACCTGGCATCAAACATATCAGACGGTTTGCTCTAATTAATTGAATTAATATGTAGAAAATGTATTCAGATTCTATATTTGTTCATTGGCAGTGTTAATAAACGTCTACCTGTGATTTGATGTTGTTTGGGATTCTCCCATAAATGTGCCTCATGTACTCCACGGTCATCTCCAGGATAGATGGCACGTCAGTTCTTCTTCCCTTCACGTAAGGCAGAAGTATACGTAACTGGTCACAGCAATCCTTGATGCGCACTCTGGTCGTGAATTTAAAAAAAAAGTTAATTCATCAATCTTCAATTGGACTCTTGAGTTCAATGTTTAATTGGACTCTGTACTATTAAGAACTTTGAAACTTGAAGGGCACAAGTTGACACCAGAAACATGTTGACTCTTTGTGTACTGCCTTGGTGAAGTCTACCTTAACACTACAATCACTGCACTTTTTGTACTTATCATTTCCAGATTTAGCGACAGTTTCTTCCTAGCTCTTATCAGGCAACTGAACCATCCGACCAACAACTAGAGAGCAGTCCTGAACTATTATCCAGCTCATTGAAGATCCTCGGACTATCTTTGATCGGACTTTACTGGCTTTGTCTTGCAATAAACATTTTATACACATTATTCCTTTTATCATGTATCTGTACACCAAGGATGGTTCAATTGTAATCATGTATTATCTTTCCACTGACTGGTCAGCATGCAATAAAAACTTTTCACTGTACCTCGGTACACGTGACAATAAACTAAATTCATATCTATGGTTGACCATATCTATACGCAACTCGTATATTCGGAATGTATGCAAAACTGTTTCACTGTAACGAGGTACTTGTGACAATAAAGTAGAATTGAACTCATTGAATTCTAATCAATCAAGAAAAAAAATTAATAATGGAAATCAGCCAACACAAGAAACTGCAGATGCTGGAAAATTGGAGCAAACCACAAGGTGCTGGAGGAACTCAGTGGGTCAGACAGCATCTGTGGAATGAATGGACAGGGGTAACATTTCGGGTCGGGAGCCTTCTTCAGACAGATGTAGGAGGAGGGAGAAAGCTGGAGAAATGAGGTGGCACGTGATAGGTGGATACAGGTGAGATGGTGATTGGCAGATGCGTGAAGTAAGTGACAAAGGCTGAAGGAGATAAAATGATAGCAGATAAAAGGATGCTATCATTTAGAGTTTTAGACGTGTTCATGATTATAGATGGTGAAACAAGGGAATTTCTTACTAGAGAAATGGTCGAAATGCAACAAGGAATTGGTTTATGGCTTCAATGGAAGATGCGCTGAGAAAGTGCCAGTCAGGCAATCTTTGGATATAGAACAGTACAACACAGAAATAGGCCGTTCAGCCCACAATGTCTGTGCTGATCATGCCAAATTAAACTAATCTCCTCTGCTTGCACATGATCCATATTCCCCCCCACCTCCCCTGCATATCCATGTGCCTACGGCTATCTGAGTAGTGAAAGGCCTGGATAGAGTGGATGTGGCGTGGATGTTTCCACTAGTAGGAGAATCTAGGACCAGAGGGCACAGCCTCAGAATAAAAAGATGTACCTTTAGAAAGGAGATGAGGAGGAATTTATGTAGTCAGGCGGTGGTGAATATGTGGAATTCATCACCCCAGTCTGTTACAGACCCAGTCTGTGACAGACCAAGGAGGCCAAGTCAGTGGGTATTTTTAAAGCGGACATTGACAGTTTCTTGATTAGTAAGGGTTCAGGGGTTATGGGAAGAAGGCAGGAGAACGGATTTGAGAGGAAAAGGTAGTTCATCCGTGATTGAATGGCAGAACAGACCCGATGGGCCAAATGACCTAATTCTGCTCCGATAACTTATGAATTTATCTCTCCTGTTGTCTGCCTTATCTAGATAACTGGAATGGATTGTATCATCAAGGGAGAGCTGTAATGCACAATGCCCATTATTCTCTTTCTGATAATATAATTCATTTTCAATTAGCTTTCTGTTTCCCGACTCTTACCTCCGCATCCGTTCCATGTTACTGTGAAGCAAGGCGTCAGTGGAGGGTTTCTTGCAGATGGGTTCAGAGGATGGGGACTCTGGCGAACCCGCATCACACGATGCACCATTTTCCTCCAGCTCTGAGCTGCATAAATTAATGATTGAATAATGTTAAAACCAGCTTTGTGAACATTAGATAGCCTTCTCATAGATCCTAGAGGCATATGGGCCAAACGCAGGCAAATAGGACTAGCTTAGATGGGGCTTCTTGGTCAGCCTGGACCATTTGGACCGAAGGGGCTCTTTCCACACTGTATGAGTCAGAGTCATAGGGTCATAGAGTCATACAGCACAGAAACAGGCCTTCAGCCCAACTTGCCTGCACTGACCAAAATGCCGGATCTACACTACTTTAGGATATTGTCATGTGTACCGACGTACAGTGAAAAGCTTTTATTACATACTAATCAGACAGTGGAAAGGCTACACATGATTACAATCGAGCTGTCCATAGTGTACATATACAGGATAAAGGGAATAACATTTAGTGCAAGATACATTCCAGTAAAGTCCCACCTGCCTGCATTTGGCCTATATCCATCTAAACCTTTCCTATCCAATTACCTGTCCAAATGTTTTTAAATGTTGTGATAGTACCTGCCTCTATTACCTCCTCTGGCAGCTTGATCCAAATACCCACCACTCTTTGGGTAAATAAATTGCTTATCAGGTTCCTATTAAATCTTTCCTCCCTCCTCACCTTAAACCCATGTCTTCTGGTTCTTGATTCCCCTATTCTGATTAAAAAACACTGTGCATGAACCCTGTCTATTCCCCTCATGATCTTATACACATCTATAAGATCACCCCTCAGCTTCCTGCGCTCCAATGAACAAAGCCATAGCCTACCCAACCTCGGGCTCTCAAGTCCTGGCACCATCTTTGATATAATATGACTATGGACCATGTCTGGGCTAGATGCGATTATGACACAAAGGCACAGACTCCAATTCTCTCTGAAGATAGGTGGTGTGGCATGGTGGGACCGTGAAGGAAATTCTGATGCAGTGATCAACTAGACCCAATCAAACACGAGGGTCATTTTACAAAGGAAAAATCACAATCCACCATGACATCAAGAAGGATAAGCAACAGCCCTGAATTTCTACAGCAGTTAGAGACAAGAATCATGGCATTCCATTGTGTTAGATGTTTAAAGTGACAAATCATAAACTCTAGTAAGATAATGGACGGAAACACTTATTTCTCTAAAAAAAAAGGCAGAGTGCTGGAGTAACTCAGTGGGTCAGGCAGCATCTCTGAAGGACATGGATGGGCGATGTTTCAGGCCGAAACTCTTCTTCAAACCAAGGCCAAAGTATCAATCAATCAGAAGTAATGAGTGTGGTTTAATGTTAACATCTCTGGAGAATATGGAAGGTGGCGTTTTGGGTCAGGACCCTTCTTCAGACTGATATCCATGTTTCCAGAAATGCTGCCTGGCCACTGAGTTACTCCAGCACTTTCTGCCTTTTAAACCAGCATCCACAGTTTCTTATATCCACTTATTTCTGTCATTGTTCCATTCAGAAATAATTGTTTGTAGTTGATTAAGGTGATCTTGCCAAAATTCAACTGAAGTTATAAAAAATTAAATACTCATGGTATCTGCTGTCGTTGTTTCTTACCACAATTTTTGCAATTCTTCCTAAGCACTATTTCATCAGCCTTTGAACAAAAATGATATTAGTCTAAAGTATGATTTTAGAATTTGACTGGATAGAATGCAAAACGTTTTTCGCTGGATCTTGGTACACATAGCAAGAATAAACCAATACAAATAGTTTGAGGTCTTCGAAGTGATCTGATATAAACCTACATCCAAGATATAGGAAGGAAACACATTGTTGCATTTTGGGAGTCAAACCAGGACAACCCCTTCACAGTGAACGGTAGTGCTCTGGGGTGATCTAAGAGTGCAGGTACATGGTTCCCTGAAAGTGGTGACACAGGCAGATAGGGCAGTGAAGAAGGCTTTTGGCACATTGGCCTTCATCAGTCAAGGAACTGAATATAGAAATTTAACATTATGTTACAGTTGTACAAGATGCTGGTGAGGCCGCACTTGGGAGTACTGCATTCTGTTTTGGTCACCCTGCCATAGGAAAGAGTGCAGAGAAGATTTACATCGATATTGCCAGGACTCAGGGGCGGAGCTATAGGGTGAGGTTGGGCAGTCTACTAGGACTTTATTCCTTGGAGCATAGGAGGTTGAGGGGTGATCTTACAGAGGTGAATAAAATCATGAGGGGAATAAATAGTATGAATGCCCTCATGATAGTGCTGTAGTCTTTTACCCAGAGTAGGGAAATCAAGAACTAAAGGACATAGGTTTAAGATGAGAGGGGAAAGATTTAATAGGAACCTGAGGGGCAACTTTTTCCACATAGAAGGTGGTAGATATATAGAACGAGCTGTAGTTGAGGAAGGTACAATAACAACAAAGACATTTGGACAGGTACATGGATAGGAAAGGTTTAGAGTGATATGGGCCAAATGCAGGAGTATGGGACTTGTGTAGATAGGGGATTTTGGTCGAGTTGGGCCAAAGGGCCTGTTTCTGTGCTGTATGACACATCGGCTCAAAGGTAATATTGAGAAAATTCAACTGGAAGTTATGAAATGAAGTTATTAGCAAAACCCCCAAAAAGTTAAATATCAGTGGATATTATAATATTTAAATGATCCAACTCAATTTTTCTGACTTTCCTTATTTGCCTTAATTACCTGTAATCATATACACTACTATCGTTAACCACCAAATCAAATTTCTGACACTATTTAATGAATGAATATGCAATAAACTCACCTTGCATCTGGAGTCACATTATGATCTTTCACCTCAGACTCATTCAACAAATCCAAATTCTGCTGTAAAATGAAGAGAATATTTTTGCAGGTGGTTTGGTGAAGTATCAAGGAACACTCAAATAATGTTTTAAAATAAATCACTTTAACAGCAAAATAATAATTTTCTCGGCTTTACAACTCTGTCACATAAGACAATAGACAATAGATAGGTGCAGGAGGAGGCCATTCGGCCCTTCGAGCCAGCACCGCCATTCAATGTGATCAAGGCCACAAGTTTTATGTGACACTTGACTGGGTTTTAAAAACATTCAATTACGGAACATATTTGGTTCTCACAGGGCATATTTTGCCTGGGCACCTTACAACCTAGAGATATAAATATTGATTTTTCTAATTTCAAGTAATCCCTGCATTCCCTCTCTCTGTCCCTCTCCCACCATGGTCAACCCGCTAGTTATACTGTTTGTATCTCCTCGTTATCACCTCCTCCACAGCCAACAATGGACCATTGTGGGCTCTTTGGTCACTGGTGCTGGCTCTGATTTGTTCAGTACCTTTTTATACCTCCAATTTCCCACTCGCCTGAATCTCAGTCTGAAGAAGGGTCTCAACCCAAAACGTTTTCCCACTCCTTTTCTATAGAGATACTGTCTGACCCGCTGAGTTACTCCAGCATTTTGTGTCTATCTTCGATTTAAACCAACGTCTCCAGTTTTCTTTCCTACACATCCTTCCTGAGGTCATCTGTTGCTGGGGCTGATTTGTTCTAGCCGATAGTTTGACACCCCTGCTGTAGAATGAACTGCCGGACAATGAGTTTTGCATTTGTTTGAACTTGAGCAGATAAGATGTGTCTAAACTTCATAATTCATTATGCTACTACCATCAGCAGTTGTAACATCAATGAAAATAAGTGAGCCAGTACCTTCAGCAGCCATACATGCCCAGGCCATAACCCCCCCCCACCACTGTGTTTCACAGATGAGGTGGTATGCTTTGGATCTTGGGCAGTTCCTTCTCTCCTCCATACTTTGCTCTTGCCATTACTCTGATATAAGTTAATCTTCGTCTCATCTGTCCACAAGACCTTTTTCCAGAACTATGGTTGCACTTTTAAGTACTTCTTGGCAAACTGTAACCCGGCCATCCTATTTTTGCGCTAACCAGTGGTTTGCATCTTGCACTGTAGCCTCTGTATTTCTGTTCATGAAGTCTTCTGTGGACAGTGGTCATTGACAAATCCACACCTGACTCTTGAAGAGTGTTTCTGATCTGTCGGACAGGTGTTTGGGGATTTTTCTTTATTATAGAAAGAATTCTTCTGTCATTAGCTGTGGAGGTCTTCCTTGGCCTGCCAGCCCCTTTGCCATGAGTAGGCTCACCAGTGCTCTCTTTCTTCTTAATGATGTTCCAAACAGTTGATTTTGGTAAGCCTAAGGTTTGGCTGATGTCTCTAACAGTTTTATTCTTGTTTCTCAGTCTCATAATGGCTTCTTTGATGTTCATTGGCACAACTTTGGTCCTCATGTTGATAAACAGCAACAAAAGTTTCCAAAGGTGATGGAAAGACTGGAGGAAAGATAGGTGCCGAGCACTCTCTTATACCTGCATTAAGGTGGCATTTAAACATACCTCAACAATTACAAAACACCCGTGAAGCCATGTGTCCCAAACATTATGGCGCCCTGAAATGGGGGGGGACGGGGGGGGGGGGGGGACAGCTGTAATTTCTACATGGCGAACCAAAATGTATAAAAATACCTTTTAATAAAATCTGACAATGTGCACTTTAACCACATGCGATGTTTTTCTATTACAAATCTTAAATTGTAAATGATGGGTCTTTGTCCTAAACATTATGGAGTGCACTGTATATGCCTCCATTCCCTGCATATCCATGTGCCTATCTAAAAGTCTCTTAAACGCCACTATCATATCTGACTCCACTACCACCCCTGGCTGCACATTCCAGGCACCCACCTCCCTCTGTGCAAAAGAGGTGCCCTGCACATTTCCTTTAAACTTTGGCCCTCTTCCCTTAAAGCAATTCCCTCTAGTCCTTGACATTTCCACCCTTTGGAAATAGGTCTACCTTATCGATGCCTCCCATAATTTAATATACTTCTATCAGGTCTCCTCTCAACCTCCGGCGTTCTAGAGAAAATGAACCATGTTTGTCTAACCTCTCCTTGTAGCTCATATCCCTTAATCCAGACAACATTCTGGTAAACCTCCTCTGCAACCTCTCCAAAGCCTCCATATCGTTCCTGTAATGGGGCGAGCAGAACTGCACGCAATACTTCAAATGCAGTCTAACCAAAGTCTTATAAAGCTGCATCATGACTTCTGGATTCTTATGAATGAATGAATGAATGAATGAATGAATGAATGAATGAATGAATGAATAAATTTATTGGCCAAGTATGTGTATATACAAGGAATGTGCCTTGGTGCTCCGCTCACAAATGACAACACATACAGTTAACAATTACGAATAAAGCATAACCACATCAAAACAATAAGGATACAACATTACGGTCTAAACATGTGGGTGAAAATAAACCAGAGCAAAAAAGAGACTAGACTTTGGTTATTGAGTAGAACTACTAATCGTGGAAAAAAGCTGTTTTTATGTCTGGCTGTGGCTACTTTGACAGTGCGGAGTCGCCTTCCAGAGGGAAGTGCTTCAAAGATTTTGTGGCCAGGGTGAGAGGGGTCAGAGATGATCTTGCCCGCTCACTTCCTGGCCCTTGCAGTGTACAGTTCTTCAATGGGGGGGAAGGTTGCAGCCAACAACCTTCTCAGCTGATCAAACGATCCGTTGCAGCCTCCAGATGTCATGCTTGGTGGCTGAGCCAAACCAGACCATGATGGAGAAGGTGAGGATGGATTCAATGATAGCAGTATAGAATTGGACCATTATTGCCGGTGGCAGATTGTGTTTCCTCAGTTGCCGCAGGAAGTACATCTTCTGTAGGGCCTTTTTGACTGTGGAGTTAATGGTGACTCCCCCCATTTAAAGTCCCTGGAAGTGATGGTTCCAAGGAACTTAAATGACTCCACAGATGTGACTGTGGTGTTGTTGATGGTGAGTGGGGGGAGGGGAGGGCGAGCTCTTCGAAAGTCTACAATTAATTCCACTGTCTTAAGAGCATTGAGCTCCAGGTTGTTGCGATGGCAGCAGGATGCCAGCTGTGTCACTTCCCGTCTGTAGGCAGATTCCTCCCCATCCTGGATCAGTCCAATCAGGGTTGTGTCATCCGCAAACTTGAGGAGCTTGACAGAGATGTCTGTGGAGGTGCAGTCGTTGGTGTAGAGAGAGTAAAGGAGAGGGGAAAGTACGCAGCCTTGCGATGTTCCTATGCTGAGGGTCTGCGGGTCCAAGATGTGCTTTCCCAGCCTCATATGCTGCTTCCTGTCTGTCAGGAAGTTGATGATCCATTGACAGAAGGGTTCAAGCACAGTCCAATACCCAACCAATAAAGGAAAGCATACCACACACCTTCTTTGCCACTCTATCCACTTGTTACCACTTTCAGGGAGTTATGCACTTGGACCCCAAGATCAATGTACATTTGTGCTGTCTTACTGTCAACTGTACACCTTCCTTTCAATCACAACTTTATTATTGCTCTCCCATGTTTTTAGCAGCAGTTTATTGAAAGCATTAGAGTGGAAATAGTCTACATTGACAGACCTTTGGCTTTTCTTCAGTCAGTTAAATTTGTTCATTTCGAAGGTCTACACAAAATGAAGAAGGGTCTCGACCCGAAACGTCACCCATTCCTTTTCTCCAGAGATGCTGCCTGACCTGCTGAGTTACTCCAGCATTTTGTGTATACCTTCTATTTAAACCAGCATCTACAGTTTTATTTCCCTACAAATTTGTTAATTTGTCAGGTAGCAGGGATTTCTTATTAAAAGTTATCAAAGTATCCATATACATGTCAAATAATAAAGAAGCATTTGAGACAATGGAGGGGGGGGGGGGATATTTGAATAAAGGAAACATTATTGAAATAAGAGAAAAATATGTAAATAACGGAAAAAATAAATTAAGGAAAAAATATTAAAATGACACAAAAATGTAAACAAGGTATTATTAATAAAGGAAATAAATATTTAAATAAAAGTAAAAATATTATTTAAATAAAGATAAAAAATTAAATTAAAAGTATTATTTCAATTTTTAAAAAGGAAAAACATTTAAATGAAGGAAAACAAATCAATAGAAGGAAATTATTAAAATAAAAGGAAATATATTTCAATAAACGAAAAAATGTTTAAAGGGAAAAATAAAAAGGAAAAATATTTAAAAGGGAAAAATTAATAAAATAAAAGGAAAAATATATCAATAAAAGGGAAAAGGTTTAAATAAACGCGAAAATTATTATTTAAAAGGAAGACGCCCGTCTGCAGCCACAACCTCACAGCAGAGAAACTTCAAATAAAACTTGTTCCAAAAAAATCTAGTAAATGCAAGCTAACTACGGACATTATTTATTTTTAAAGTTACACGTGGAGCCCGGCCCACTCACGCATGCATGCATGCATGCACTCACGGGCTTGTTTCACTCAATCAATGGCCGGCAGCAGATTTCACGAGGAAAACCCAGACTTGTCCCTGCAATGAGTGGCGCCGGAGAGCGGCACAGGATCCCGTCGGGAGACACACTGTCACACTCGGTCCACCTCACGGGGGAAGGAAGGAGGGGAGGGGAGGGGATGAGTACCGTATCGAGTCCTGCCATCGCTCCTTTCGCCACCATCTCCACCTCCAGCCGGACACAATTAGACCCGAGGCAGCTGGACTCCGACCCCTCGACCCAATGGGGAGCGCGAGGCTGCTTGGCTGACTGATGGGGTTAAATTGATGGCCTCGATGCAAGCCAAGGGAAATCACTTTTAATCTCTCCCTGCTGCCGGCTACTGGGATTTAAATGTAAACAAGTTGGAATTGATGCACGACAACGCTCAGAACTATATTCTGCACTCTGTATCTTCCCATTTGCTCTAACTATTGCACTTTGGTTGGCTTGATTGTATTTATGTATAGAGGCATAGAATCATATGGCAGGGAAACAGGCCTTCATCTTCCACTAAACGTTATTCCCTTTATCGTGTATCTGTACACTGGCCGTCTTTCCGCTGACGGGATAGCATGCAACAAAAGCTTTTCAATGTACCTCAGTACATGTGACAATAATAAACTAAACTAATAGGCCCATTGGCACAACTTGCCTGTGCCAACCAAGATGCCCCATCTACTAGTTCCACCTACCTATGTTTGGCCCATAAACCCTCTACATATTTCAAATCCATGTACCTGTCCAAATGTCTTTTAAATGTTGTTATTCTACCACTTCAACACCTCCTCTGGCAGCAAGTGCTATATACCCATCACCCTCTGTGAATAAGTTGCCCGTCAGTTTCCTATTAATAATATTCCTATTATTGTTGGCCCTATGTTCCCAAGGTGCACGGCTGTCAAACCTAATCCAGTTGACAGAAGCTGAAAATAATGGATGACTCTGATGAACTCTGCGGTTGCTGGGGACTGTCACAAGTTGACTCCAAGCAGAAGAAGCATAATGTGAGTGTACGAGTGGTCTATATGAGGGTCACTCTGGTATTCTCTTGTGCCAGATCCTATTGCAATCTGGAGCGAGGTAGCGGAGCACAGTGGTGCACCGGGTAGAGCCACTGACTCAAAGTGCCAGAGACCCGGGTTTGATTCTGACTTTGGGTGCTGTTCGTGTGGAGTTTGCACGTTCTCCAGGTGACCATGTGGGTTTCTTCCAGGTGCTCCAGTTTTGTCCCACATCCCAAAGATGTGCAGGTTAATTGGCCTTTGTAAATTGCCTCTAGTGTGCAGGGAGTGGATGAGAAAGTGGGATAACAGAACTAGTGTGAACGGGTGATCAATGGTCAGTGTAGATTCGGTGGGCCAAAGGGCCTGTTTCCATGCTAAATCTCTAAACTAGACTAAACTAAGAAGCTATCTTCTCCTTGGGTAGCCACTAGCTGGTCTGGGGTAGAAATATCACTCGTGGAAATGGCTATCCACCATGAACACCATGGATGGTCCCTGGACACCCCTCATTCTGACCATCAATGCATATTCATTTCTTCATCTTGTATCTTTGAGGATAAAAATATTGTGGTGGATTGTCTACTGATTAGCTAGAGTCGCATTAAAACAAGTCCTCTGCCATATTTGTGACTGGTGGTAATTCCATATCTGTCACTTGAAGTGAAACTGGGACAGAGAGCCTTTCTCTTATGGCCATCCACATTGATGTTACAGCCAAGATGGCACACCAACACCTATCCCTCCTGAGGAGACTGAGGAAATTCAGCATGTCTCCAATAGCTCTTAAAAACCTCTACAGATGCACCATAGAAAGCATATTAGTATAAGAAAATAACTGCAGATGCTGGTACAAATCGATTTATTCACAAAATGCTGGAGTAACTCAGCAGGTCAGGCAGCATCTCGGGAGAGAAGGAATGGGTGACGTTTCGGGTCGAGACCCTTCTTCAGACTGATGTCAGGGGGGCGGGACAAAGGAAGGATATAGGTGGAGACAGGAAGATAGAGGGAGATCTGGGAAGGAGGAGGGGAAGGTAGGGACAGATGAGCTATCTGAAGTTG
The DNA here is from genome assembly GCF_053455715.1 of Rhinoraja longicauda. Lineage (NCBI taxonomy): Eukaryota > Metazoa > Chordata > Chondrichthyes > Rajiformes > Arhynchobatidae > Rhinoraja > Rhinoraja longicauda. Next base: position 39,973,820 of record NC_135959.1, on the reverse strand, counting down.
GAGAAGTAAAAGTTGGAGAAGTTTTGGGCAGTTTGCAGCCCGGTGGTATGAACGTCGACTTCTCCAACTTCAGATAGCTTGTCCCACCCCTGTCATTCCTTCTTCTCCCCACTCCCGTCAGGCAGAAAGTGGAGACGCATGAAGGTGCACACCACCAGACTCAGGCACAGCTACATCCCCACTGTTATCAGGCTTCTTAGATGTTTAGCTAATTAATTTATTCATCTTATAAAAAGAATCAGGCTTCTGAATGGTCCTTCCATAAGCTGGGGTACTGTCCGATTCACATCTATCCCATTGCGGACATTGGACTTTGTCTATGGAACTGGTACGCTACGTTACTGAGAACTATATTCTACATTCTGTATCTTCCCCTTTGCTCTACCGATTGTGCTTGAGTTTGGCTTCAATGTATTTATGTATAATATTCTCTGATCTGATGGAGAGCATGCAAAACAAAGTTTTTCTCTGTACCTCGGTACACATGACAATAATAATAAACCTAAAGCTCATTCCCAGAGTCCTGGTTTCTGGACTGATTATCACCCATTTCCTCTTGCTATGATGTAACCTTACTGGCCACTTAAGATTCTTACTGGTTTCAAATGTATGAGCTCAATTAAATTCTGCCTGCAATTTCTGCTCTGGAATATCTGATCTAAGCCTAATGGTCTGAAGTAGATATAAGTACCAACCTGGATCCTGTGTAAGTGCTCTGACTGCCTGTAATCACCATTTTCATTGTTTGTGTGTGTGTAATTTGAGGATTTAACCCAACTCCACTAGAGTCGATAATAAGAGATATAGATTTTATATTCTTTCATCATCCAAAGAGTTGATTAACGGCCTGTTGCTGCCTATTTCAGACCTCAATGAACTGGTAATCAAGCCAAATATATAATGATGAATCTGGCTGGGTTCTGGATCCCTTTTGTGTGTAAATCCTGGATAATCACCTGGAGACACAAGGAAATTACAGATTCTGGTTTACAAAACAAAAAACAAAGTACCAGAGTAACTCAGCAGTCACACAGCATCCGTGGAGAACATGGATAGGAGACGTTTCGGGTCAGTGAAGATGAGTCCTGAGAGTTCCAGAGATGCTGCCTGAGCCGCTGAGTTACTCCAGCACTTTGTATCTTCGGTATAAACCAGCATCTGCAGCTCCTTCCTACATATATTGAATGACAAGGCAAGAGAAGACCAAGCTAACTACTGCAGAAGAAAGCAAATATTTTTTAAAGGAATTGATTGTAAGATTATTGCAAATATTTATTCTTTAGAACCTTAAAACAGATTAGCAATGGTTTGCATCATAAATCATGATTGATTACGAGGATATTGCCAGGAGTCAAGGGCCAGAGCTACAGGGATAGGTTGGGCAGGCTTTATTCCTTGGAGTGCGGGAGGTGAGGGGTGATCTGATAGAGGTGTACAAAATCATGAGAGGAATAGATAGGGTGGATACATGTCTTTTCGTGGGAATCGAGAACCAGAGGGCATAGATTTAGGGTGAGGGGGGAAAGATTTAATAGGAACCTGAGGGGTAACATTTTTTACACAAAGTGTGGTGGGTATATGAAATGAGCTGCCGGTGGAGGTAGTTGAGGCAGGTATTATTGCAACATTTAGACAGGACAGCACAAGTTTAGAGGGATATCGACCAAACGCAGGCAGGTGTAGATGGGACATGTTGGTCGGCATGGGTAAGTTGGGTCGAAGGGCCTGTTTCCACACTGTAGGAATCTATGACTCAAAGTGTGATACAATTGTAAAAATCAACTGCACTGTCTAAGTAATTCTGATGTACAAATAATTACTGACAAGGTAACAAACCTAAATATAACTGATTTAGGACCAGCAACAATGGAACTACTGCTCTAAATTAGATGCAAGAAGTGTAAATAACAGCCTTTCTCTGACACTCAGCACACCATGCCTGCTCCACGTCCGTGCTCAAACGTCAATGCTTTAATTTTGGAAGCTGTTTCATCGCTGCAGTCTTTTTAATTGGTCCTTTCTTGAGTTCCAAAATCCTTTTTGCAGTTGGCACATTGCGCTTTCCTCTAAAATAAACATAATTATTATTCATTCATGAGAGGAATAGATAGGATGAATGCACAGAGTCTTAAACCCACAGTAGTGGAATCGAGAACCAGAACATGGGTTTAAGGTGAGGAGGGAAAGATTTAAAAAGAACCTCAGGGGCAACATTTTCCACAGAGAAGGTGGTGGGTATATGCAACGAGCTGGCGGAAGGGCCAGTTGAGGTTGGTACCATAATGATATTTACGAAACACTTGGACAGGTATATGGGTTGGATAGATTTAGAGGGATTTGGAGCAAATGCCATCTTGGTTGGCATGGGGAAGTTGGGCTGAAGGGCCTGTTTCCGCGCTGTATGACTCATATGATTCTGATTCTCCGACCCTCTATGACTCTGTTTGTAATATTTAATTGCATTCAACAGCAGCAACAATTTGAATTGGCTACCGAGGCCGAAACGAACAAATGGTCTTTAAATTCCAATAAGGGTAGACCAATTGTCTACTTATTTTTTGATTTGGACTTCATGTTTTTTTATGGAGAGTTGGAGGCGTTCACAAGAAGTTTACTTATAAAGAATTGGATCCTGTGGGGGCAGCACAGTGGCACAACGGTAGAGTTGCTGCCTCACAGCACCAGAGACCCAGGTTCGATCCTGACCTTGGGTGCTGCCTGTACGAAGTTTATATGTACTTCCTGTGACCCCGTGGGTTTTCTCCGGGTGCTCCAGTTTCCTCCCACATCTCAAAGATGTGTGGCTTTGTAGGTTAATAAGCTTTTAGTGTGTATGATGCAAAACTGGGATAACATAGAACTAGAGTACAGGGTGATCGTTGGTTAGCGTGGACTTATGGGGCCGAAGGGCCTATTTCCACATTGTATCTCTAAACTAAACTAAAAAGGAAACTATTGAAGCAGATATAATCACAACTTTCCAATTATATTTGGACAGATAGATGTAGAAACAAGGAACGACAGATGCTGGTTTACAAAAAAATACACAAAGTGCTGGGGTAACTCAGGCAGCATCTCTGGATCATGGTACAAGTGACAATAATATCTCAGTTTTGCCATATGAAATATCATGTACTGTTTAATGCACCATCTTGTTGTGAAACATGTTTACTGTTATGTAGGAATAACAGACAAAATTGTAAAAATACTTACGTCAGAACCTTCATTTCTCTTGATCCTATTGCCTTTTGTTTCTTTGCTGTTTCAATTGATAAGGATGTCTACATGAGTTAATCAGAAAATGAACTGTTCAATAATCCAAAAGTTGTGCAAAGTTATTAGTTTCATCCTTTTACTTCTGTAACCAAGTTCAATATTTTAAACGTGACATAAAACGCAGCAGATCCTAGAAGTATGAAATAAAGGCAGAAAAAGGCTGGAAATACATCCATAGAATTGAATTCTATAATTTAGGTAATCTCGAACAACCCCTTCCTCTTTCCCTCAACTTTCTCCCTCACACCTCCTCTTTCTTTCCCCCCCCACCCCATATCCCACCTGGTCTCGCACCTATTTCTCCCCTCCCCCACCACCGGCGGCATTCCTTCCTCTAGCTTAATAATTTGCAAATATGCAATCCTTTTGTCTCACACGTTCTGTCTTTTCATCACTGGCTTTTGTCCAACCATCTGCCTATCAAAACCCCCCCTCACCTGCGTTCACCTATTGCCTGCCAGGCTTTGACCTGCCCCCTCCTCTCTTCCAGCTTTGTCCCGTCCCCCTCACTGCCTACAATCAGTCTGATGGGTCCCAACTTGAAACATCGCCTATCTACACTGATGAGCCAAAACATTATGACCACTGACAGGTGAAGTGAATAACTTTGATTATCTTGTTACAATGGGACCTGTCAAGGGGTGGGATATATTAGGCAGCAAGTGAACAGTCAGTTCTTGAAGTTGATGTGTTGGATGCAGGAGAAATGGGCAGGAGTAAAGACCTGAGCGACTTTGACAAGGGTCAAATTGTCAAATTGTCAAATTGTTATGGCCAGACGACTGGGTCAGAGCATCTCTGAAATGGCAAGCTTGTGTGGTGCTCCCAGTCAGCAGTGGTAGGTACCTACCGACAGTGGACCAAGGAAGGACACACCACAAACCGGCGACAGGGTGTTGGGCACCCAAGGCTCATCGATGCGCAAGGGCAACAAAGGCTATCCCGTCTGGTCTGAACCGACAGACGATCTATTGTGGCCCAAGTCACAGAAAATGTTAATGGTGGTCACGGGAGGAATGTGTCACAATACACAGTGCATCGCACCCTGCTGCATGGGGCTGCGTAGCCGCAAACCAATCAGAGTGCCCATGATGACCCCTGTCCATCGCCAGGTCCGATGAGCCCCGTTTTCTTTTAGATCACATGGATGGCCGTGTACGTGTGTACCGTTTATCTGGGGAAATGATGGCACCAGGATGCAATGTGGGAAGACGACAAGCCGGTGGAGAGAGTGCGATGCTCTGGGCAATGTTCTGCTGGGAAACCCTGGGTCCGTCCATTCATGCGGACGTCAATATGACAAGTGTCACCTACCTAAACATCGTTGCAGACCAGGTACACCCCTTCATGGCAATGATATTCCCTGATGGCAGTGGCCTCTTTCAGCAGGATAATGCGCCCTGCCACACTGCACACATTGTTCAGGAATGGTTTGAGGAAAATGATTAAGTGTTCACGGTGTTGCCCTGGCCTCCAAATTCTCCAGATCTCAATCCGATTGAGCATCTGTGGGATGTGCTGGATTGACGTCCGATCCACGGCGACTCCACCTCGCAACGTACAGGACTTGAAGGATCTGCTGCTTACGGTTCGCTCCATGTTGCTAAAAATCACAACTTTATAGGAGCACAATGAATGCTCGTAAACTGGGACAAGAAAAGTGAATTGCCTTTGGTAATCTCCAGTAACATTTCCATTCCATTTGTTTCTCTGTTTATGCCCTCAATTGGTGCCCATCAAAACCCACAGCAGCCCTGATGTGTGAACCCATTTCATCCAAGGGCGGCACTGTGATGCAGCGGTACAGTTGATGCCTTACAGCGCCAGCGACCCGGGTTCAATCCTGACTATGGGTGCAGTCTGTATGGAGTTTGTACATTCACCCTGTGACCGCATGGGTTTTCTCCGGGTGCTCCGGTTTCCTCCCGCACTCCAAAGACGTGCAGGTTTGTAGGTTAATTGGTTTCTGTAAATTGTAAATTGCCCCTCGTGTGTAGGATAGCTTTAGTATAAGGGTGATCGCTGGTTGGTGTGGACTCGATGGGCCGAAGGGATTATTTCCATGCTGTATCTCTAAATTAAACTAAACTAAACAAATATCAATTAAGGATATCTCTTCATTTTCAAACAGAATAAACATAACATCACCCACAAATAGGAAAGAGTTAAAAGGAAGATAATCTTCTAATTTCTACAAATAACAGTGGGACTGAACATAATTAGTGCCTTTCACATGTACGGACGAACATTTAAGGTTACAAGCTGTGCATATCATTGGCATTGCATTCCCTGTTTAAAAATATATAATTAATACCTTAGGTAGGACCAGAATATTTTTTAAATGTATTTTTGTATTTTAAAAGTTTAAGCAGCAAACTATATGAAAACAACCTTTGAATATTGCTACCACAATTTAAGATTAATAATATTATTCATTTATACACACAGTGCTGGAGTAACTCAGTGCGTCAGGCAAAAGATTCTCTGGAGAACATGATTAAGAGACGTTTTGGATTGGGACACTTCTTCAGACTCAGAGTGGGAATGGTCGGTGTGGACGCAGGACCAAAGTGCCTGTTTCCATTCTGTATCTCTAAACTAAACTGGATTAAGAAGGGGCATTCTTTGTTGCAATTTTATGGTCCTGTAACTAGTTTTAACTTGTAAATTGCTTTACATTCAAACTGATGCCAAGGATCAGTTTGGAATCACTGATGAATTACTCCACCAACATATTTATCCGAATGCTGCCTGTATTAGAGAGTGTTAGCTCCAATGAGACATTGGACAAACTGGGATTGTGTTCTCGGGAACATCAGAGATTGAGGGGAGACCTCTGGAAGTATATACAATTATGAGAGGCACAGATAGGATAGACAGTCAGAACCTTTTTCCCAGGATGGCATAGCTTTAAGGTGAGAGGGGCAAAATTTAAAGGAGACTAGAGTAGATGGGGCGCCTTGGTCGGCATGGTCGAGATGGGCCGAAGGGCCTGTTTCTGTGCTGTACAACCCCCTCAATGACAAAGGCATCAGGCTGGATGGTAAATGCTGTGATTCTAACTCCCGAGTGTTCCCAGCCTGGTCTGTTTTGATTTCACACACAGCATCGGGACTATTTTCTCTTGCATTTTATTATAGAACTAGACAAAGTGGACCATTTGGGCCCAAACCTCTCCTGCATTGGTGCAGCACCTTCTCCTCCCCCTCCCCCCCTCCCTCCCCCTCTCCTCCCCCTCCTCTCCCCTTCCCCTCTCCCTCCCCCCCTCCCTCCTCCCCCCTCCCCTCCCCCTCCATCCCCCCTCCTCCTCCCCCTCCATCCCCCTCCCCTCCCCCCTCCTCCCCCCCTCCCCTTCCCCCCCACTCCATCCCCCTCAACCCCCCCTTATCCTGCCTCCCACCCCTACCTCCCCACCTCCCCCCCCCTCCCTCCCACCCCCCTCCCTCACTAGGAAATAGATTTAAACTTTAAAATGTGAATAACTTTAAAAATATAACGCCGATTTCAATGAAACGTCTTCCATTAGCACCAAAGGCATGACGGTGAGTAAGGTGGACCTAAAATTGATGCGCTATTGTGTACCGTTTTGGCTGTAGTTCAGGAACAAACTAACAAACAAATGAGAGTTTTAGTATATAAATGCATGGGGCACGTTTATTACACAGAGGGTAGTGGGTGCCTGGATGGTGCTGCCAGGGGTGGTGATGGAGGTTAATACAATTGTAGCATTTAAGAGGCTTTTAGATAGGAAGGTATTCACAAAAACTATGCTAGTGTCATCAAATGGATATGCATTATGTTAGTAAGGTAGGCACATGGATATACAGGGAATGGAGGGATATGGATCACGTGCAGGCAGAGGAGTCTAGCTTAAGTACGGCATAGACCGGCATAGACCTTATGGGCTGATGGACCTGTTTCTATGTTCTAACTTACCTGGGCAATTTCTGTAAGGTATATGCGACGCTCATCATTGGCTTTATGGTAAGCCTGAAGAAGAAAATTTATTGAACAAAGTATGGTTAGTTAATTGATTAAATTATATAAGGAGAAATGATTTTAAGCTTAGTGCTATCCAACAAAAATTGCTATCCAGCTATGGGAGTAAAAAATCCGGGTTCGATACTGACTACGGGTGCTGTCTGTACTGAGTTAGTAAATTTTCCCTGTGATCGCGTGGGTTTTCTCCGGGTGCTCCAAATTCCTCCCACACTCCAAAGATGTACAGGTTTGTTGGTTAATTGGCTTCAGTAAAATTGTAAATTGTCCCTAGTGTGTAAGATAGTGCTAGTGTATGCAGTGATCGCTGGTCGGTGCGGACTCGGTGGGCCAAAAGGCCTATTTCTGTGCTCTATCTCTAAAGTCTAAAGTAAAGAGTGATATGTAAAGCTGGAGGGAGGAGTATCAATGAAAGGGAATAGATGGGGGAGGGATGAGGGGTGGGATGGTGAGATAAACTGGTAAGCAATAGCGGGGATGTTCAGTGAATCTACTATCAGGTTTTCATCGAGCTAAAGAAAACTCTCGAGACAAACCTTCCCTTCTTGTTCTATACGCCACTCATAATTTTTAAGCTGGTTTTGAAGGCTTTTCTTTTCTTTTTCCAGTTGCTTTATCAGCTGCATGAGGGCACCCTGTAAAAGTGAAATTTTGGAGATAGTGTTATCTGCCTCAAAAAAAACATATATCACAGTTTTAGGCTGAATTTTTTTGGTATTACATTTGGAAATTGTCGGGACAATATATCAGAAATTGCAAATAGTCTGTATTTAAAAATACATTCTGTATTTATAAATCATTTCATGTCCTGAGCTCATTTAACTTTCATTGTCTTTTTTACAAGGATTCCAACCTGAAACATCACCTGTCCATTCCCTTCCCAGATGCTGTCTGACCCGCTGAGTTGCTCGAGCACTTTGCTCCAGATTGCTTAACAGTGGTGCAGCTGGTAGGGCCACGGCCTCATAGAGGCAGAGACCCAGGTTCAATCGTGATCTTGGGTTCTGTCAGTGTGGAGTTTGCACGTTTTCCCTGTGACCGTGTGGGTTTTCTCCAGGCGCTCTGGTTTCCTCCCACATTCCAAAGACGTGCGGATTTGTCGGTTAATTAGCCTCTGTAAATTGCTCCTAATGTGAAGGGAGTGGATGGGAAACTGCGATAATATAAATATGTGGAACAAGTTGCCAGAAGAGTTAGTTGAGACAGGTTCTAAAACAATTATACAACATTTAAAAGACATTTGAACAAATATATGGATAGGAAACGTTTAGATGCACATGGGCCAAATGCAGGCAGGTGGGACTCTGGAATTTAGCATGTGATAAAGTCACAAATGCATGCAGTGATGGACTGAGTAAAATTAATCATATAGAACGTAGAGCAACATAGAACAGTACAGCAGAATAGGCCCTTTGGCCCATAATGTCTATGTCCAACATGGTGCCAAGACCAACTCATCTGCCTGCACATAATCCAATAGAATAATCCAATATAATACTCATGTGTTAAGAATTTTTTTTAAAGGACACAAAGTGCTGGAGTAACTCAGTGGGTCAGGCAGCATCTCTGGAGAACATGGATATGTGACGATTTGGGTTGAGAGCCTTTTTGAGACTGGGGTCTTTTCTAATGTCTACAAAACAATGAGTGAAATAAGGGTATGGGAATCTCAAGGGAAAAACAGAGAACAGTACAGCACAAGAACAGCCTCTTCAGCCCACAAATCTGTGCTGATCACGATGCAAAGACCAACTCTTATCTGCCTGCATATAATCATAATATTTATGGAACTGATGCGCTACAATGCTGAGAACTATATCCTGCACTCTGTATCTTCTCCTTTGCTCTACCTATTGTATTTGAGTTTGAACTGCATCCATGTATGGTATATCTGATCTGATTGGATAGCATGCAAAACAAAGCTTTTCACTGCACCTCGGCACACATAACAATAATAAATCTAAACCTAAACTTAAAATGTCAATACCAAACATGATACCAAGTTAAACTAACCTTTTTTGCCTGCACGTGATCTATATCCCACCGTTCCCTGCAGATGATGGGTCTCAACCCAAAACATCACCAATCCATGTTCTCCAGAGATGCTGCCTAACCCGCTGAGTTACTCCAGTATTTTGTGTCCTTTGGTGTATTAACCAGCATCTGTAGTACTTTATTTCTACATTGCATACACATCCATGTGCCTATCCACAAGGGGTGGCACAGTGGTGCATCATTAGAGTTGCTGCTCTACGGTGCCAGAGACCCGGGTCCGATCCTGACTACCGGTGCTGTCTGTGTGGAGTTTGCACGTTCTCCTTGTGACTGCGTGGGTTTTCTCTGGGTGTTCTGGTTTCCTCCCACTTCCCAAAGATGTGAAGATTTGTTGGTTCATTGGCCTCTGGGGAAAAGGAATAGGTGACGTTCCAGGTCTGAAGAAGGGTCTTGACCCGAAACGTCACGTATCTTTTTCTGCAGAGATGCTGCCTGACCCGCTGAGTTACTCCAGCATTTTGTGTCTAACATCAAACGCATGGCTGGTTACCAGAGAGACCACGGTGCAACGTTGAAGAGGGGAGGGGAGGGGGGGGGGAGGGGAACTTGCAAAGAGGTGATAACGGGGTGGGCAATGATTAAAAAGAAAGGAAGTCAGTCATGCAACATCTAATGCACCTGTCACGGTCACATCAAAGGTTGTGATCACTGGCCTTGCTGCAAGATACATTATGAAAAATATGCAAATGACAACCTATGATGGATGAACACGAGTTCAAGGAAGCAATTATAATCTTTTGCCCGACTACAAAATCCCTTGAAAAGCAGCAGGGCCATAAATTTTCCTGTGATATGTCGATATAAAAGGGAAACAATAGAATAGTATTTTTTTAAAGGTTAAAGCAGTACATTCTAATCACTGTGGGGCTGGTTTCTGTTCCAGACACTTTCATCCACTATTCTGATTTGTTTTAGTTAACACAGATGAAATTTGGCTTAAGGAATGCACTTTTTGCATTGGAAAAACCATTATTACATTCAAGAAACGATGAGGTACTTGGGGGACAAAGGTCATTTCCCGTGCTTGATGAACTTATTGATAGAAATCCTGCCCATTTCACCAGCTATTCTCTGCATCTGTCCAATGTACCGACAATGTTGCAATAACTACAAAGGGCATCAATAGGCTGAGGAAGGGGTCAGACACGTGGTAAACGCAGTGTCTATTGTCGTCACACAGCAAGCAAAAATCAATATACTGCCTTTTGATTAAGGGTGTTAAATCAAACGAAACGAAAAAACTGACATGATGGATAGATGGTGGGGCAATCTGGCCTTTTTATCATCATTGCCTGAACCAAATGCAACAGCGACAGAACATCTTCATTTAGATTTTAAAATTAAACTGTAAGCACCTGCAAGAGGTTGCTAATACTTGTGCTTTAACCTTTTTGTTTGGTAATAAAGATTTCAATTTTTTTATGTGCGCTGATACCAAAATAAGTATTAAACCTTCAGCAGGAGTTGTTACATGGCGTTACTTTGCAAGAAGAATTAATTTAAAATTAACCAGTACTCGTCATTCTATCCAGCCTGAGGAGGGTAGGGTTTGCAAGGATTAATGACTTAAAAACAGGCATTATTCTGTCTGTAGTAATGTTGCTGCCTAATTATATTTATGGACTTTTTCTTCATCTCTAACAACCCTGCTTTTAGTGTGATCATCATCACAGCTTATGCTGAATTAAACAATCATAAACAGAATAATTCACAATGGCAGGCTTATTATTAGCTTAGTTTAGAGATACATCATGGAAACAGGCCTTCGGCCCACCAAGTCCACTCCGACCATCGATCACCATGCACACCAGTTCTACGTTATCCCACTTTCTCACCACCCCCTGCACACTAGGGGCAATTTTACAGAATTCAATTAACCTATAAACCTGCACGTCTTTGGCATGTGAGTGGAAACTGATCTTCCGACTGTTGTGATGTGGAGGGTGGGGAGGGAGGGGAGAAAACTGGAAGCGAGGTGTTGGCAGGATAAAACCAGGCGAGTGATAAATGGATACAGGTGAGTTGGGGGGGGGGGGGGGGAGTGAGGGGGGTGATTGGCAGATGATTTTAACAAAGGCCAGAGATGTCTGGTGTCAGGACAATAGCCTCCTCTTGAATGTCACTAAAACTAAAGAGCTGATTGTGGACTTTAGAAGGGCTCAACATCCAAGGACGTACACGCCATTGGGGATAAATGGGTCTACTGTGGATACGGTGAGCAGTTTTAAATACTTGGGAGTCCACATCACAGAGGATCTGACATGGACAACGCACATTGCAGCACTGGTGGGTAAGGCAAAGCAGCGCCTTTACCACCTTAGACAGCTGAGGAAATTCAGAGTGTCTCTGAGGATCCTTCATTGCTTCTACTCTGGGGCTGTAGAGAGCATCCTGTCCGGCAACATCACAGTCTGGTTTGGGAACAGCTCTGCCCAGGACAGGATGGCCCTGCAGAGAGTAGTGCGTTCGGCAGAACGCACCATGGGAACTACACTCGTCCCCCTGCAGGACCTATACATCAGGAGGTGCAGATCCAGAGCAGGCAAGATTATGAGGGACCCCTGTCAACCCAGCAACGGACTGTTCCAGATGCTACGGTCAGGCAAACGCCTCCGCTGTCATGCTGTGAAAACGGAGAGGATGAGACGGAGTTTCTTCCCACAGGCCATCAGGACTGTTAACTTTTATAACTCCAGGGACTAAATTTTGTCTTCTCTATATTAACTTTATTAACTTTATTTATATGCTGTAACTGTAATTCTTTTTTTGTGCACAATCCGCAGGCATTGCCACTTTCATTTCACTGCACATCGTGTATGTGTATGTGACAAATAAACTTGACTTGACTTGACTTGACTTGAAAGGACAAAACGAGAGGCATGTTTGTTACTTGACGTGTTTTATGGCCAAGATGACCACACCCATTGTAGTATTAACACCACAGTTAAAGTGTCTGAACTCGTGTGTAATCTAGTCCCCATATATCTAATCAAAGCACGTGGATACCAATCTATAAATGCAATACTCTCACAATGAGTGCAAACAGTGAATCAGTCTCTATCTAATAGCTAAATGATGGTGCCAGAGCAGACTGTAATACACATTTGTCATTGTGTACTGTGGTATTCTAACGGTGAATTCCATTATATTGCTGAGACACTTACTAAATTGCTGATTCATCAAAGGAGCCTTAGAAATGGTTCTGTGAGTTTCGTATGAGGTAAAGCACAGATCAATTGAGCTTTGTTGAAATCTGTGGCCTGAAAATCAACCTGCATTGCTCGATCTTTAAAAAAAAGTATAATATAAAGTGGTTGCTAACCATTTGAATTTCCCTTCCCAGTCCCTTTCTGTCCTGGGCCTCCTCCATTGTCAGAGTGAGGCCACATGCAAACTGGAGGAACAGCACCTCATATTCTGCTTGGGTATCTTGCAACCCGACAGTATGAACATTGAGTTCTCCAATTTTAGGTAACTAAGCAAGACCCCCTCCCTCCTCTTTTATCTCCCCCCTCACTCCTTCATGTGCCGCACCTGGATGTGCTCCGATTTCTCCCACCATTTCCCCCCCCCCCCCTAATTTACCCTTCCTTGTCCCCTTCCACCTACATCCCTTCCTCTGGTCTCACAATTAAAGCCATTTATCTCCTAATCTCACAGCTTTTCATCCCTGGCATCTGCAATAATGCCAGAGATGAAAAAACTGGCAGATAAGGAGACAAGAGACCACACCGACCATCGATCACGTGTTCCCACGGGGTCTATGTTATCTTACATTCACAACCACTCCCTGCACATTAAGGGCAATTTACAGACGCCAATTAACCTACAAACCCACACGTCTTCGAGACCTGGGAGGAAACTAGAGCACCCAGAGGAAACCCTTGCGGTCACAGGGAGAACACGCAAGCACCACATAGACAGCACGCAAGGTCAGGATCGAACCCAGGTCTCTGGCACTGTGAGGCAGCAGCTCTACCCACTGTGCTGCGGGGATATTTGTTGAAGTTGGGTGAAGATAGTATCATGATTGAAATGTTCCTTTTTCACACAGCTTGGTTTATAGCCATACAGCACGGAAACAGGTCCTTCTGTACAACTCACCCATGCCAACCAAGATGCCCCATCTGCATTTGCCTGCATTTCATCAATATCCCTCTAAACCTTTCCTATCCATGTACCTGTCCAAATGTCTTTAAAGAGAACATAGGTTTAAGGTGAAGGGGAAAAGATTTAATAGGAATCTGAGGGGAAACCTTTTCACACAAAGGGTGGTGGGTGTATGGAACAAGCTGCCAGAGGAGGTAGTTGAGGTTGGGACTATACCAACGTTTAAGAAACAGTTAGACAGGTACATGGACAGTACAGGTTTGGAGAGATATGGACCAAATCAGACAGGTGGAACTAGTGTAGCTGTTGGCCAGTGTGAGCAAGTTGGGCCGAAGGGCCTGTTTCCGCACTGTATCACTCTATGACTCTAAATGCTGTTATTGTACCTGCCTCAACTACCTCCTTTGGCAGTTCATTCCATATACTCACCCTCTCAGTGTAAAAGTTGCCCCTCAGGTTCCTCCTTAATGTTTTCTCTCTCACCTGTTCTTGATTCCCCTACTCGAAAAAGACTATTTCTCTCATGATTTAATACTTTTCTATAATGTAGATGGGGCATCGTTGTCGGCATGGGCAAGGTGGTCCAAAAGGCCTGTTTCCTTGCTGTATGATTCTATAACTCTATATATACAATCGTCACACTCAAGTACAATAGGTAGAGCAAAGGGGAATATAATGAGTGCAGAATATAGTTTTCAGCTTTGTACCGCATCAGTTCCAGAGGCAAAATCCAATGTTAACAATGGGGTAGAGGTGAACCGGACAGTACTCTAGCTTGTGGAATGTCTGTTCAGAAGTCTGATAACCGAGGGGAAAAAGCGGCTCCTGTGTCTGGAGGTGTGAAGGAAGCAGTTTGTTTCGCAGTAAATTGAACACAGAACAATAAAGCACAAAAACAGGCCCTTCGGCCCACAATGTCTGTGCCGAACATGATGCCAAGACTATCTCTCAACTACCTGCACATGATCCAGATCCCTCCATTTCCTGCATATCCATGTGCCTATCCAAAAGTCTCTTAAACACCACTATCGTACCTGCCTCCTCCACTACCTCCTGGAAGCGTATTCCAGACACTCACCACCCTTTGTGCAAAAGATTTGCCCTGCATATCTCCTTTAAACTTTGCCCCTGTCACCTCGAAGCCATGTGCTCTAGTGTTTCATTATTTTCCATCCTGGGAAAAAGGTTCTGACTGTCTACCCTATCTATGCCTCTCATAATTTTATACTTCTATCAGGTCTCCCCACAACCTCTGGCGTTCCAGAGAAAACAATCCAGGTTTGTCTGAACTCTCCCTGCAGCTAATATCCCCTAATCCAGGTAGCACTCTGGCAATCCTCCTCTCCACCTTTTTCAAAGCCTCCACATCCTTCCTGTAATGGGGCGCCCAGAACTGCACACTATAACTCCAAATGCGGCCTAACCATTGTCCTATAAAGTTGCTTCGTGACTTTCTGTCTCTAATAATGCCCCAACTGATGAAGGCAAACGTATCATATGCCTTCTTTATCACTCTTTCTACTTGTGTTGGCACATGTTTCTGTTGGCAAGAATTAATCTACTTACACCATCCTTGCATCTCTGGAGTTCAGAGTAACTACGCTTGGTTAGCACTCTGACTGCCAGAGGATGCACTTACACCCACGCACAAGGCTGCGGGAAAGATTGATGTGGAAATTGTGAATAATTACTTACTCATAAAATTATAATTCTGGATCTCCAACTGTACTGACACTAAAGTGACAAAAATATACCCAGTAGATTCGAAAATAACACCATGGCAATGATTTTATAAATGTTAACCCTTCCCTCACTGCAGAAGTTTCAGAGAACATAGAACATGGAACACTAAATAGTACAGCAGAAGAACAGGCCCTTCAGCCCACAATGTCTGTACCCCCAACATAATGCCGAATTAAACTAATCTCCTCTATATCCATGCACCTATCTAAAAGAATCTTAAACGTCGCTATCGTTTCTGCCTCCACCACCACTTCTGGCAGCATATTCTAGGCACTCACCACCCTCAGTGCAGAATAACTTGCTCCGCACATCTATGTACTAAAACTCTCATTTGTTTGTTTGTTTGTTCCTGAACTACAGCCAAAGGGGGAGTGAAGGAGGAGGGGTTGAGGAGGGGAGGGGGAGTGGAGAGGAGGGAGGGGGTGGAGGGGGGAGAGAGGGGGAGAGGGAGGGAGAGGGTGGGGGGGAGGGGTGGGGGGAGAGGGGAGGGGGGAGGAGGGAGTAGAGGGTGCTGCACCAATACAGGAGAGGCAACCCTAGGGGGGAGGGGGAGGGGGAGGGAGGGAGGGGGGAAGGGAATGGGGGGAGGGGAGGGCAGAGGGGAGTGGGGGTGGAGAGGGTACTGCACCAATACAGGAGAGGTAACCCTAGGAAGGAAAGGGGGACGGGGTTAGAGGGGGGAGGGGATTAGGGAGGGAGGGTAGGGAGGGGAAGGGAGGCAAGGGGGGAGGGAGAGGGGGAGGTGGAGGGAGGGAGGTGTGGAGGGGAGGGGGGAGTGGGGGAGGAGTGGGTGCTGCACCAATGCAGGAGTGGTTTGGGCCCAACGGGTCCACTTGGTCTAGTCTCCTTTAAACTTTCCTTGATCCTGTCCGACACAAGGTACAGAAGTTTGAGAACATGCACCACCAGACTCAGGAACAGCTTCTTCCCCTCTGTTATCAGACTTCTGAACAGTCCTTCCATAAGCTAGGGTATCTATTGTACCTGGATTTGAATTAATTGTATCTATGTATAGTATCTCAACCTGAAACGTCACCCATTCCTTCTCTCCCGAGATGCTGCCTGTCCCGCTGAGTTACTCCAGCATTTTGTGTCTATCTTCGGCATATCTGACCTAATTGGATAGCATGCAAAACATAGCTTTTCATTGTACCTCTGTATATGTGACAATAATAAACCTAAACCTATCTGCAGAAAGAAATGGACAGAC
This sequence comes from Rhinoraja longicauda, assembly GCF_053455715.1. NCBI lineage: Eukaryota > Metazoa > Chordata > Chondrichthyes > Rajiformes > Arhynchobatidae > Rhinoraja > Rhinoraja longicauda. The sequence continues at coordinate 39,957,427 of NC_135959.1, read as the reverse complement.
AGCATTTCGGGTCAGAACCCTGCTTCAAACGTCACTTATTCATTCCCTCCACAGATGCTGCTTGACTCGCTGAGTTCCTCCAGCACTTGTGTAAGAAAATAACTTCAGATGCTGGTACAAATCGAAGGTATTTATTCACAAAATGCTGGAGTAACTCAGCAGGTCAGGCAGCATCTCAGGAGAGAAGGAATGGGTGACGTTTCGGGTCGAGACCCTTCTTCAGACTGTGTGTTTCTCCAGCACTTTGTGTTTTAATGAAGGTCTTTACATTTATTTAGCAGTACCCAATGAGAAATCAAAGTTTCACTTGTTGTCATAAAGGATTATATTTCTAATTTAGTACCTTACTCCATAGAAAAAAAAGCTTCATTTTGAGAAAATAGTATTGTTCATAGGATTATTTAGAGCTATATCAAGAGACATAATCACTAATATGTACAGCTGCAACAAATTTCAAATTATTGTACTTACCATTGGCATTTCCTGAAATAAACGTATGGAAGACAGTCTGTCTAAAACAATAATGTGACATAATTTACTTCAAAATAATTAATCCAAGTAAAGTCATTCAGTATCAGTAAAAAAAATGCCAGCAATGACTAGTTTAGTTTAAAGATACTGTGTGGAAACAGGCCCTGCTGCCCATCAAGATCACCCGTTCACACTAGTTCCAAGTTATCCCATTTCCATATCCACTCCCTGCACACTAAGTACAATTTACAGAGGCCAATTAACCTACAAATCCGCACGTTTTTGGGACGTGGGAGGAAACCGGAGAACCTGGAGAACGCCCACAGAGGGTTTATGTATATTTTGTGCAAACTCCACGAAGACAGCACCCGAGGTCAGGATCAAACCCGGGCCTCCAGTGCCGTGAGACAGCAGCTCTGTCTGCTACATCATTGTGCCGCCCCAATTTTGTGATGTTTTGGATTTGACTTTCCTGCTGCCCTGTACTCTGCCTGAGGTAAACAATTAACCTGAAGTTTTGATGTAGTCATACAACATGAAAATAGACACCGGCCCAACGTCCATACCAACCAAAATGTCCTTTAAATGTTGTTATTGCACCTGCCTCAACTACTTCCTCTGGCAGCTCGTTCCATATACCCACCATCCTCTGTGCGAAAAAAAATGTCCACAGGTTCTTAGTACCTGCCTCAACTACCTTCTCTGGTAGCTAATTCCATACACCCACCGCCCTTTGTGAAAAGTTGGCCCTCAGATTCCTATTAAATCTTTCCTCAATGTCCTATGCTTTTTGATACCTCCACTCTGGGTAAAAGACTCTGTGCATTCAAAAACAATTTCAGTGGGTTTGATGGTCCATCCTAACTAGTCTCATTAAGTCATAGTCATACAGCATGGATATAAGAAAATAACTGCAGATGCTGGTACAAATCGATTTATTCACAAAATGCTGGAGTAACTCAGCAGGTCAGGCAGCATCTCGGGAGAGAAGGAATGGGTGACGTTTCGGGTCGAGACCCTTCTTCAGACTGATGTCGGGGGTGGGACAAAGGAAGGATATAGGTGGAGACAGGAAGATAGAGGGAGATCTGGGAATTTCCATCCTGCCCTTAAATATACCTGGACTATCTCTGACATCTCCCTCCCGTTTCTGGACCTCACCATCTCCATCACAGGAGAAAAATTAGTGACGGACATTTATTACAAGCCCACCGACTCGCACAGCTATCTGGACTACACTTCTTCCCACCCGGTCCCCTGCAAAAAGTCTATCCCCTACTCCCAATTCCTCCGTCTACGCCGCATCTGTGCCCGGGATGAGGTGTTTCAGACTAGGGCTTCCGAGATGTCCTCGTTTTTCAGAAAACGGGGCTTCCCCTCCTCCATTATAGATGAGGCTCTCACTAGGGTCTCTTCTACATCCCGCAGCTCCGCTCTTGCTCCCCATCCCCCCACTCGCAACAAGGACAGGATCCCCCTCGTTCTCACCTTCCACCCCACCAGCCAGCGGATCCAACATATCATCCACCAACATTTCCGTCACCTACAACAGGACCCCACCACTGGCCATATCTTCCCATCCCCTCCCCTCTCTGCATTCCGCAGAGACCGTTCCCTCCGCAACTCCCTGGTCCACTCGTCCCTTCCTACCCAAACCACCCTAACCCCGGGCACTTTCCCTTGCAACCGCACGAGATGCAACACCTGTCCCTTTACCTCCCCCCTCAACTCCATCAAAGGACCCAAACATTCTTTCCAGGTGAGACAGAGGTTCACCTGCACCTCCTCCAACCTCATCTATTGCATCCGCTGCTCTAGATGTCAACTCATCTATATCGGCGAAACCAAGCGCAGGCTCGGCGATCGCTTCGCTGAACACCTGCGCTCGGTCCGCATTAACGCCACTGATCTCCCGGTGGCCCAGCACTTCAACTCACCCTCCCATTCCCAGTCTGACCTCTCTGTCATGGGCCTCCTCCAGTGCCATAGTGAGGCCCGCCGGAAATTGGAGGAGCAGCACCTCATATTTCGCCTGGGCAGTTTGCGGCCCGGTGGTATGAACGTTGACTTCTCCAACTTCAGATAGCTCCTCTGTCCCTCCCTTCCCCTCCTCCTTCCCAGATCTCCCTCTATCTTCCTGTCTCCACCTATATCCTTCCTTTGTCCCACCCCCGACATCAGTCTGAAGAAGGGTCTCGACCCGAAACGTCACCCATTCCTTCTCTCCCGAGATGCTGCCTGACCTGCTGAGTTACTCCAGCATTTTGTGAATAAATCGAGTCATACAGCATGGAAACAGGCCCTTCACCCCTACTTGCCCACGTTGACCAGGATGTCCCATCTCCACTAGTCCCACCTGCCCACGTTTAGCCCATATCTCTCCAAAATATTCCTGTCCATGTACCTGTCCATGTGGCTTTTAATTAGCAGAAATTAAAGTGCACTCTGCAATACAGTGATGCAGCAGTAGAGTTGTTTCCTCACAGTGCCAGAGACCCAGGCTCGATCCTGACTATGGGTGCTGTCTGTACGGAGTTTGTACGTTCTCCCTGTGACCACGGTGCACCAGTTCCTCCAAGGACATGCGGGATGTAAGTTAATTGGCTTCTTTAAAATTGTCCCCGGTGTGTAGGATAGAACTGGTGTACGGGGTGATCGCTGGTCGGCACGGACTAGATCTTTTTCCATGCTGTATCTCAAAGGTCTAAAGTCTAAAACAAGGAATGAAAACTGTTGTCTGTGTAAATACTTACCAGCAGGATTGCCACGAGTACACTCGACCTTCTCTTCCAACATTCTGATCTGCCTCTCCAGTTGCAGATTCAGCTCCTGTTGAGTTTCAAATCTGGTTTTCCATTCATTCCCTAAAGATGGATGAAAATTTAAAAATACTTTTGCTTTACTGCACGGTGAATGTGCTTGCAGTGTATTAGTGGGGCTTTGTATTGGAGAACTTTACAAGCGTGCAAATCTATACACTAAAACTCTTGTCTGTTTGTTTGTTCCTGAACTACAGCCACAACGGTACACGGTAGCGCGACAATGTTTGGCCCACCTTACTCACCATCGTCCTGTGGTGCTATGGATGATGTTTCATTCAAATTGGTGTTATATTTTTAAAGTTATTCACATTTTAATGTTTAAAGCCTGGGCCTGGCGCTGGGCCTACCCTCGGCTCCCCTGTCCCCCTCCTGTCCCCAGCCGGCTCAGCGCCTTCCTCACGCCGCCCAGAGTCCATCCTACTTTTAATCCCTTCATCCAAGTCATTAATGTATATTGTAAATAGCTGCGGTCCCAGCACTGAGCCTTGCGGTACCCCACTAGTCACTGCCTGTCATTCTGAAAGGGACCCATTTATCCCCACTCTTTGCTTTCTGTCTGTCAACCAATTTTCTATCCATGTCAGTACCCTACCTCCAATACCATGTGCTCTAATTTTGCCCACTAATCTCCTATGTGGAACCTTGTCGAAGGCTTTCTGAAAGTCGAGGTACAACACATCCACTGGCTCTCCTGTCAATTTTCCTAGTTACATCCTCAAAGAATTCCAGAAGATTAGTCAAGCATGATTTCCCCTTCGTAAATCCATGCTGACTCGGAATGATCCTGTTACTACTATCCAAATGCTCCGCAATTTTGTCTTTTATAATTGACTCCAGCATCTTCCCCACCACCAATGTCAGACTAACTGGTCTATAATTTCCCGTTTTCTCTCTCCCTCCTTTCTTAAAAAGTGGGGCAACATTAGCTACCTTCCAATCCACAGGAACTGTTTTCTGAATCTATAGAACATTGGAAAATGATCACCAATGCGTCCACAATTTCTAGCGCCACCTCCTTAAGTACCCTGGGATGCAGACCATCAGGCCCTGGGGATTTATCAGCCTTCAGTCCCATCAGTCCACCCAACACCATTTCCTGCCCAATGTGGATTTCCTTCAGTTCCTCCGTCACCCTAGGATCTCTTGCCACTAGAACATCTGGGAGATTGCTTGTATCTTCCTTATCTCTCCACTCGCTGCATATTCTTATGCCCATCCGAAAGTCTTTTAAATGCCACTATCATATCTACCTTCACCACCACCCCACGCAGTGCATTCTAAATCATCTTGGTAAGCATGGACGAGTTGGGCCGAAGGGTCATTTCTGTACTGAATGACTCTTTGACATAATTCTAAAAAATGCTCTCCTTGCCGAAAGCGTGCACGTCTCAATAACAAAAGGAAAAAACATCCCTGATGTCCAATGGATTAAAAAAATAATTACTGAGTTCAAACTTCAGTGTAAGTTTTGAGTAAAAGGCAGCCAGTACCATCAGAGTCCCACACCACCCTGGCCACACTCACACCTTGCTGCTATCAATCTATGAAAATATAGATCCTGATCAGATATTATGGTGCATATAAAATTCTGAGAGGCATAGATAGGATAGACTGATAGGGTGGAATTGTCAAACACCCGAGGGCATAGGTTTAAGGCGAGAGGGGCAAAGTTCAAAGGAGATATGCGGGGCAGGTTTTTGTTTACACAGGATGGTGGGTGCCTGGAACGTGCTGCCATGGGTGATGGTGGAGGCAGGTATGATAGTGACATTTAAGAGGCTTTCAGATAGGCACATGGATATGCAGGGAATGGAGGGATATGGATCACGTTCAGGCAGAGGTGTTTAGTTTAACTTGGCATCATGTTCAGCATGGACATTGTGGGCCGAAGGGCCAGTTCCTGTGCTGCACTGTTCTATGTTGTTTGATGATGAATCCTGCCAAAGGTTTCTGAAATTATGATTGTTCTTTAAAATCCATTTAGGGATGCAAATCTTTATGTACCTTCATCTTCAATAGTGTTGATTCGTTTCTCTAGCTGAGATACTAGATTTCTTAGTTCAGAGGCAGATTGTTCAAGCATGTCTCTATATTAAAAACAAAACATAATTTAAGTTTAGGTTTATTATTGTTGCGTGTACCAAGCTTTGTTTTGCATGCTATCCAGTCAGATCTGATACACCATACATAGATACAATCAAATCAAATTCAAGCATAATTGGTACAGAAAAGAGGAAGATACAGGGTGCAGAATACAGTTCTCAGTATTGTAGCGCATCAGTTCCACAGACAAAGTCCAATGTCCACAATGGGTTAGAGGGGAACAGACAGTACTCTAGCTTATGGAAGGCCCGTTCACAATCCAGATAACAGAGGGGAAGGAGCTGTTCCTGATAGTCCACTGAAATAAACAGCCATTTCAGCAAAAATTACACCAGTGAGTTTTTAATGCAAAGAAAATGTGGTATTATACATTGTATTATTTCCCACTGACCATTTTGCAGTGTCTGGTTATAATAAACATTTGCAAAGGGCATCCCATATTTGCATTAAATGCTTAAAATAGGTTTGTTGCCATGGTTCCCATAAATGCAGGCAGGAGTTACCTCTTGTATATTTATGCAACATTCCTAGACAGATTACCACCAATGCATTCTTAGTTACTGTATTACATTTATTTTTGAAAGGCTTATAATACCGTACAATACATTATCAATATAGTTATTCATCTACGTCTACCAATTATATTAGCCATGATCAGCCATGATCGCATTGATCAGCCATGATCGCATTGAATGGCGGTGCTGGCTCGAAGGGCTGAATGGCCTACTCCTGCACCTATTGTCTATTGTCTATTGACCCACATTCATTTTGGTTCCTATCGGCAATTGTTATATCGGGGACGTATTTTGTGTAGGGCAGAAAGTTCATGTTTATAAGTCGTAGGAGCAGAATTAGACCATTTGGTTCAACGAGTCTACTCCTCCATTCATCATGGCTGGTCAATCCTTCCCTCTCAACTCCATTTTCCTGCCTTCACCCTATAACCTCTGACACCCTTACTAATCAAGAACTTGTCAATCTACGCTTTAGAAATACCCAGAAAATCCCAAAAATTACCTCCACAGCTATCTGTGGCAATGAATTCCACAGATTCACCACCCTCTGATTAAAGAAATTCCCCTCATCTCGGTTGTAAAGGTACATTCTTTTATTCTGAGATTGTGCCCTCTGGTCCTAGACTCTCGCACTAGTTCCCACTAGTGGAAAAATCCTCTCTACATCCACTCTATTCAGTACGTTTCAACGATGTCCCCCCTCATTCTTCTAAACTCCAGCAAGTACAGGCCCAATGCTGTCAAACGATCATCATATGTTAACCCAAACATCTCCGGGATCATTCTCGTAAACCTCCTTTGAACTCTCTCCAATGCCAACACATCCCTCTTCAGATATGGGGACCAGAACTGCGGCCAATACTCCTGACGAGTGACTTATAAAGCCTCAGCATCACATCCCTGCTTTTATATTCTAGTCCTCTCGAAATAAATTCTAACATTGCATTCCGCACTATTGATTCAACTTGCAAATTAAGCTTTTGGGAATCCTGCACCAGCACTCCCAAGTCCCTTTGCACCTCCAATTTCGGAATCCTCTCAACGTTTAGTCTACGCTTTATTCCTACTACCAAAATGCATGATTTCACACTTTGTTAAGCTGTATTCCATCTGCCACTTCTTAGCCTACTCTCCCAACCTGTCCAAGTCCTTCTGCTGAGTCCCTGCTTTCTCTACACTATCTGCCCCTCCATCTTTGTATCATTTGCAAATTTGGCCACAAAGCTATCAATTCCATCATCCAAATCATTAATATACAACGTGAAGAGTAGCAGCCCCAACACCAACCCCTGCAGAATACCGCTAGTCACTGGCAACCAACCAGAAAAATACCCCTTTGTTCCCACTCATTGCCTTCTGCCATTCAGCCATCCTTCTACCCATGCTACAGAAGGCAGACTGTCACGTTGTGTCACAGCTTGGTTCGGCAACAGCTCTGGCCTGGTCCACCAGAAATTACAGTCAGTGTGGATGTCCATTACACAGACCAGACTTCCCATCATTGATGCATCTACACTTCACGCTGCCTCCGTAAATCAGCCGAATGGTGTAAACGGGTGGGAGCTGGGGACATCGGACGTGAGGAGCAAGGACCAGTAGGAGGGTGGACTGGGGTATTGTCTCCGGTGCCTGCAGGAGTGCCCACGGGACACAAAGATGGTCGGGCGTGGAGAGGAGAGGGACATCGGTTCGTGGGAATTGCTCCTGTATACCAAGCGCACGGGCCGACCGGACTTTGAAAACTGGCGCCAATTATGGCGCTGCCTGCATGTGTAATACATGCAAAATGAATTTCACTTCGCAGTTGTATATGTGGGAAATAAAGCACTATTGACTATTGAACATAATCAACGACTTGTCCCACCCTGGTCATCCTTTTTCTCCCAGCTCCCGTCCGGCAGAAGGTTCAGAAGTTTGAAACCGCGCACTAGCAGGCTCAGGAACAGCTTCTTCCCCTCTGTATTCAGGCTTCTGAACGGCCCTTCCATAAGTTGCCAGACTTTTGCCATGACTTGAGGGTTCAAACTCTAGGGAGAGGTTGGGCAGGCTGGGACTTTATTCCTTGGAGCATATGAGGATGAAGAGTAATCTTATAGAAATTGAGAAGATTGTGAGGGGATCAGATAGTGTAAATGCAGAGTGCCTTTAACCGAGAGTAGGGGAATCAAGAACCAGAGGACACAGGTGTAAGGTGAGAAGAGAAAGATTTAATAGGAATCTAGGGGCCAACTCTTCACACAGAGGGTGGTGGGTATATAGAATGAGCTGCCAGAGAAGGTAGTTGAGACAGGCACTATAACATCATTTAAATACACTTGGACAGGTGCATGGATAGGAAATATTTAGAGAGATGTGGACAATACACAATCAGGTGTGACTAGTGTACATGGGGCATCTTTGGAGCATGGGGAAGCTGGGCTGAAGGGCCTGTTTCTGTGCTGTATGACTCTTTGACTAGAATACTGTCTGATTCACCTCTACCCCATTCCAGACATTGGACTTTGTCTCTGGAAAGGATGTGCTACAATACTGAACTATATTCTGCACTCTGTATCTTCCCCTTTGCTCTACCTATTGTACTTGCGTTTGATTTGATTGTATTTATGTATCGTATATTCTAATCCAATTGGACAGCATGCAAAACAAAGCCTTTCACTGTACCTCAGTACATGTTAAGTTTAAACCTAAACCAGAAAGTAGGCAGAGCCCTGCTGACAAGGTATGCAACATCCCATTCTTGATAAATATAAATCATGTTCGCACAGGGAAAAGGCACACAGTGTCATAGAGCTGTATAGCATAGGAACAGGCCCTTCAGCCCATCTTGTCCAGGACAACCAAGTTGGCATACTGGGTTAGTCCCATCTACCTGCATTTGCCCCATTACCCTCTAAACCCTTGCCATATATCTGTAGTAACTTTTAAATTTCATAATTGTATATCTGCTTCTATAGCTTCCTCTGGCAGCTCATTCCAGATACGGACTATCCTCTGAGTGAAAAAGTTGCCCCTGAGGTCCCTCTTAAATCTTTTCTCTCACACCTTAAGCCAATGCCCTCTAGTTTTAGAATCCTCTACCTGGGGAAAGGGTGCAGAGGATGGTTGCCAGACATTGTGGGCTGAAGGGCCTGTAAGCGGAAGTGGCTGCGCCTAACGGCTGCGGCTCGCTAGCAGTCTGTTCGTCTTTTTTCCTTTTTTTTTTGTTGTGTGTCGGTGTTGGGATGGTTTTATTGTATTTGTTTTTTGGTTGTGTATGTGTGGGGGGTGGTGGTGTGGGTGGTGTGGGTGGTGGGGGGGGTGGGGGAAACTTTTCTCTTCCTCACGGCACGGGGTGCGGCTCGGCTGCGGGGCCTAACATCGCCCGGTGCGGCTTGGCCACTGGACTTAACAGTGCCCGGTGCAGCTCGGCCGCGGGACTTAACATCGCCCGGTGCGGCTCGACCACGGGACTTAGCTGCACAAGGCTTGGTCGCAGGGCCTTTCATTGCCCGGCTCGGCCGCGAGACGTTTCAGCGCCCGGTGCGATTCGGTCGCGGGGACTTCCATCCCCTTCCGGGGACTGTGCGGGTCGGTCGGGGACGAGCTGTCTGTCCGTGGGCGTGGGGAAGAGAGTGGAAATTTTGTTGCCTCCATCACAGTGAGGGAGTGTTTGGAGTCACTGTGATGGACGTTTGTGTTGGGGTTATGTGTCTTGTGTTCTTTTTTTCTATGACTGCTATGTAGTTTCGTTCGGTACTTCGGTACCGAATGACAAATAAAGCTCTGTTATACTGTTATACTGTTATACTATGCTGTACTGTTTCATGTTCTATGAAAAAGACTGTGAACGTCCATTTTATTCATGCCCCTCATGATCATGTACACCTCAATAAGGTCACCCTTCAGCCTCCTATGCTCCAAAGGAAGACACTTCACAGATTAATAAAGGTTTGTGCTTTCACAGATGCTGCCTGCCCTGCTGAGATTTTCTAACATTTTTCCATTTGTTGAAAACTTAAATTGGATAAATTTGTGTTTTAATTTATAAATTGTGTTGATTTTACTGCCAGCAGAGGGCGCTCTTGGTCGGTCATGGAGCGAGGGAAGTTGGCTGGACAATGTTCATGCTGAAATTCCAAGAGGTGAGTTGTGTGAAAGGATGTGTGTAACTGGTTCACCAACTCTGGAGAGAAACACAGCAGGTATCATGTACCAGGACATAGCACCCTGTCAGTACAGAGAGCACCCTATCAGTGCAGCCATGCACCACCCCATGGTGTGGACAGACAGCACCCTGAGGTGTGTACAGAAAGCACCCCATCAGTGCAGGGAGCACCCTAAGGTGCGGAGCACCGTGTCAGCACAGACAGCACCCCGTCAGTGCAGGCAGCACCCTGAGGTGCAGGTGGCACCCCATCAGACAGACAGCACTCCATCAGTACAGGGAGCACCCTGAGGTGCGGAGCACCCTGTCACCGCAGACAGCACCCTGTCAGCGCAAACAGCACCCCATCAGGGCAGGGAGCACCCTGTCAGCGCAGACAGCACCCCATCAGACAGCCAGCACCCCATCAGACAGCCAGCACCCCATCAGGGCAGGGAGCACCCTGTAAGTGCAGGGAGCACCTTGTCAGCGCAGACAGCACCCTGTCAGCGCAGACAGCACCCCTTCAGACAGCCAGCACCCCATCAGACAGCCAGCACCCCATCAGACAGCCAGCACCCCATCAGACAGCCAGCACCCATCAGGGCAGGGAGCACTCCGTCAGTGCAGGGAGCACCATGAGGTGCAGGCGGCACCCCTTCAGACAGACAACACCCCATCAGACAGACAGCACCCCATCAGACAGACAGCGCCCCATCAGACAGACGGCACCCCATCAGTGCAGGGAGCACCCTGAGGTGCGGAGCACCCCATCAGACAGACAGCACCCCATCAGACAGACGGCACTCCGTCAGTGCAGGGAGCACCATGAGGTGCAGGCGGCACCCCATCAGACAGACAGCACCCCATCAGACAGACAACACCCCATCAGACAGACGGCACTCCGTCAGTGCAGGGAGCACCCTGTCAATGCTGGGAGCGCCCTGAGGTGCAAACAAAACTCTGTGGTGCCGACAGACAGCACCCTGAGACCTGAGACCTGAGACCCCCAACACCCTCCCTGTTTCCCCTTCCCCTGCCCTGACCTCATGGCCTGTTCCTGCTCCAGCTCCAGCTCCGTGTCCGTGTCGCCCCCCGGCCGGGGCCGCGCCGCCTCCATGTTGTTCCCCCGTTGCCCCGGCGACCGCCCGTCCACGTGACCCGAGCCGGAAGTCGAGTTTCCCGCCAAGCGCGGCCATTCCCCGGGGCGGCGGCGCTGATGGACGGGCCGGGGGGCAGTGCGAGGGAGTACCGGCGGATGAAGGCGCACATCGGTAATCGGTGCACGCGTGGGGCGGGGGATCTCTGCACAGGGTAGACACCTCTCCCCTCCCCTCCCCTCATCCCCTCCACCCGGAGCCCGCACCACCGGCAGCAGTCACAGTGCATGGAAACAGGCCATTCGGCCTCTCTCCTCCTTGCTTGGTGGCCGCATCTAAACAAATCCTTGATAGATTCAAAGTGCTGGAGTAACTCAGCGGGTCAGGCAGCGTCCCTGCAGAACATGGACAGGTGACGTTTCAGGTGGAGAAACTAATAAAATGCTGATCAGTCTGAAGAAAGATCCAGACCCGAAACATCACCTATCCATGTTCTCTCCCGAGATCCTTGCTGCCAGAGTTTCTCCAGCACTTTGTGTTTTTAATTCCAAGTTGCCTTGACATTTATCATGGGAAATTGAAAATCTGTAATTGGTCCATGTTGTCACCTCGATCTCTCTTGATCTTTTCTCCCCCTGAGAAATGTTTTGGGGGATCGACTCGTGTTAAAATAATATTTTAAGTAAGCATAATGGAAGCAATTTCATAAGATGATTATTTATATTGCAGAGAAACTTATTGAAGAATCTTCTCATTTGGCTGGGCACCACAAGAAAATGATGGAACACAATGTTGTGCTTTCAAATCTTTGTCATAATTTTGATGAGGTAATTCAAAGCTGTTTTGCTTGTATTATGTCTGAGCGCCAAAGCGTGTGTAATAGTCATAAAGATGTACAGCACAGAAACAGGCCCATCAGCCCACCTTGTCCAGGCCAAATAGGTTGGCACACTGGGCTAGTCCCATTTGGATCATATTCCCCCTAAACCCTTCCTATCCATATATCTGTCCAAATGTCGTAAAAGTCATTATTGTATCTACTTTGAAAAGTTCCTCTGGCAGCTTATTCCAGATATGGACTACTCACTGGGTGATAAGGTTGCCCCTGAAAATCTCCCTTCTCATCTTAAGCATATGCACTTTAGTTTTCAAATCCCGTGCCCTCCGAAAAAGACTGAGTGAACCAGAAACGTCACCTATCCATGTTCTCCAGGGATGTTGCCTGAACTGCTGAGTTACTACAAAACTTTGTCTCCATTCTTCATCAGTTGTGAAGCAGGACACCACTGCCAATTTTTAATGCAATTATGCAACAATAAATTGAACAATATAAATTTTGTAAAGAGTATCAACGACAATCTTTTGTTTGTAGGTTCAAGGAAAACTGGAACGGGTGGCAGCAGTGAAACCTGGTTGCACGTTACTGAACCATTAATTTTCTTGACATCTTCAGGAACAGAAACAGGCAGTAGAATTACATTGTGATTTATATGGTGTCTTTCACTTCTGATGTGAGTGAATGTTCAATGCTTTTTAACATTGAATTTCTGTTCACATGGCATTATTTCTCGTTCACTAAATAAAATGTTGAATCCATGTAGTAAGTTTTATTCAAGTTTATTGAAATTGATTGAAAGATATACAGCATGGAAACAGGTCCTTTGGCCCACCAAGTCCATGCTGACCATCGATTAACCCATTCACATTAGTTCTGTCACCCCACTTTCTCATCCACTCCCTACACACTAGGGGCAATTTACAGAGGCCAATTAACCTACAAACCCGCACGTCTTTGGGACGTGAGAGGAAACCGGAACACCCAGAGAAAATTAACACCAAACATTTTGTTCAAGATGGCCGCGCCGTTGTGTTTGGCTGCCTGCCACTGTATGTTTCTTTTTTTTTTTCCTAATCAGATGTGCAGCACTTTGGTCAACGTGGGTTGTTTTTAAATGTGCTATACAAATAAAATTGACTTGACTTGACTGTCACGGGAGAACGTGCAAACTCCACAGACAGTGCCAGAGATGCGGGTTCAATCCTGACTCAGGGTGTTGTCTGTACAGAGTTTGTACGTTCTCCCTGTGTAGGCTTGTATACACTGGAATTTAGAAGGATGAGGGGGGATCTTATTGAAACATATAAGATAATTAGGGGATTGGACACATTAGAGGCAGGAAACATGTTCCCAATGTTGGGGGAGTCCAGAACAAGGGGCCACAGTTTAAGAATAAGGGGTAGGCCATTTAGAACGGAGATGAGGAAGAACAAGAGCAAGATGGCGCGGTCCAGTCCAGTCGCCGTCGTGGTAGCTCTGCGGGAACTGTGCATTTTAAACTGGGATGTTTACTTTAAAATTATCCCTAAGTGCTCTAGCGTGTGCTAGCACTTAGCATTAACCAATGTACGACCGGGAAACGCTCGTAAAATTAAACTCGAGCGCTACCGGAGCACTATTAAACAGAAATCTACTCACCGATATACCGATAGAGATCATCAAAGGAGCGCACCGCGGCAGCAGCAGTGGGAGCGCAGGTCAGTGGGAAAGTCGGAAAAAACACCGAGGGAAGCGAGGGGGGATTCGGAACAGGCTGAGAACCCAAGCCTTACGTCCATCTCTGCCCAGCATACTTCTGGCAAACGTCCAGTCCCTGGAGAACAAGCTGGAAGACCTGAGGGCAAGGATCAGATTCCAGAGGGACATAAAGAACTGTAACATCCTTTGTCTGACCGAAACATAGCTGACCCCGCTGGTGCCTGACCAGGTGATCTGCCCATCCGAGTCCTTCACTGTTTTCCGGGCGGACAGAACGGAAGAATCCGGGAAATCCAAGGGCGGAGGAGTCTGCTTCTTGACCAATAATAACTGGTGTAATCCTGGGAATATTAAGACGCTTTCTCGTTCCTGCTCGCCGGACCTGGAACATCTAACTATCTTATGCCGACCATTCTACCTACCCCGGGAGTTCAGCTCGGTGATCATCACAGCCGTCTATATCCCACCGCATGCGGACACCGACGTGGCACTGTCCACCCTACACGATGTGTTGTGTCAACACCAAAACAAGAACCCTGATGCGGCTGTGCTGGTGGCTGGAGCCTTCAATAGGGGAAATCTCAAAAAGGTCATGCCCAACTTCTACCAACACATCACATGTGTCACCAGGGGGGAAAGAACTTTGGACCACTGCTACACGCCGTTCAGGAAAGGCTACAAGGCCGTTTCTCTCCCTCCTTTTGGGAAATCTGACCACGCTGCCATTTTCCTGCTGCCGGAGTACAAACAACGGATAGTACGGGAAGCAACAGTGACGAGGGACGTAAAGCGGTGGGCTGACCATTCAGAGGCCATGCTGCAGGATGCACTGAGCGAAGTCGACTGGAACATGTTCCAAGCAAGTTCCAGAGACGTAAATGAGTTTGCGGAAGCGGTTACGGACTTCATTGCCACAATAGCCGATACCATCATCCCCACGGTAAGGGTCAGTATCTTCCCTAACCAAAAACCCTGGGTGGACAGGTCTATTTGCGTGGCCTTGAATGCTCGCACCGCTGCTTACAACTCCGGCCTGGCATCCGGCAACATGGACGACTACAAGGGAGAGTCCTACCGACTGCGAAGGGCAGTGAAGGATGCAAAAAAGAGGTACCGGGACAAGATGGAGTCACAGATGGAGCAGCAGGACACCAGGCGCCTTTGGCAGGGGCTACGGACTATAACTAGCTACAGGTCCAGCACCCCCTCAACCGGAAGTGCCGGCTCCTCCTTAGCTGATGACCTGAACTCTTTTTACACACGGTTTGAGACGGGTAACACCACCAGCTCGCCGTCTAAAAACAGCACCGAAGGGGCGCTGGCTAGCGAGGCTGGAGGGGGATCCACCGCCGGGGATGTGCACACATTCTCGGTGTCCGAGCATGAGGTGAGGTGGGCTCTGACGCGTGTGAACACGAGGAAAGCTGGAGGTCCAGATGGTATATCTGGGCAAGTACTAAAGTCTTGTGCTACTCAGCTTGCTCCAGTGCTCACCACAATATTCAACCTCTCCTTGGCAAAGTCCGTGGTCCCTGCATGCTTCAAAAGATCCATCATTGTACCGGTGCCAAAGAATGCCACTCCAGCGTGTTTAAATGACTACCGACCGATGGCCCTCACCTCGGTTGTCATGAAATGCTTTGAGAGGCTAGTCAAGAAGCACATCTGCGCCCTCCTTCCTCGCAACATGGACCCACTACAGTTCGCATACCGTCCGAACAGGTCCACGGATGATGCGGTCTCCCAGGTTCTACACACCGCTCTCTCTCATCTGGACAGCCAGGGGGGCTATGTGAGGATGCTGTTCATTGACTTTAGTTCAGCATTCAACACAATAGTCCCCAGCAGACTGGTTGAGAAGCTGCTGGAACTGGGGCTTAGCACCCCTCTGTGTGCCTGGGTCCTGGACTTTCTCACTGCCAGGCCCCAAGTGGTCAGGATGGGGGAACACACATCTAGCTCCCTCACCCTGAACATAGGATCCTCCCAGGGCTACATCCTTAGCCCCCTACTGTACTCCCTGTACACACATGACTGTGGGGCCAGGTTCAGCTCAAACTCCATCATCAAGTTTGCTGATGACACTGTGGTGGTGGGCCGGATCTCCAACAACGATGAGAAGGCCTACCGGGAGGAGGTGGCTGATCTGGCACTCTGGTGTCAGGACAATAGCCTCCTCTTGAATGTCACTAAAACAAAGGAGCTGATTGTGGACTTCAGAAGGGCTAAACATCCAAGGACGTACACGCCACTGGAGATAAATGGGTCTATTGTGGATAGGGTGAGCAGTTTCAAATACTTGGGAGTCCGCATCGCAGAGGATCTGACGTGGGCAACGCACATTGCCGCACTGGTGGGTAAGGCTAAGCAGCGCCTTTACCACCTTAGACAACTGAGGAAATTCAGAGTGTCGCTGAGGATCCTTCATTGCTTCTACTCTGGGGCTGTAGAGAGCATCCTGTCCGGCAACATTACAGTCTGGTTTGGGAACAGCTCTGCCCAGGACAGGATGGCCCTGCAGAGAGTAGTGCGTTCGGCAGAACGCACCATGGGAACTACACTCGTCCCCCTGCAGGACCTATACATCAGGAGGTGCAGATCCAGAGCAAAGAAGATCATGAGGGACCCCTGCCACCCCAGTAACGGACTGTTCCAGATGCTACGATCAGGCAAACGCCTCCGCTGTCACGCTGTGAAAACGGAGAGGATGAGACGGAGCTTCTTCCCACAGGCCATCAGGACTGTCAACTTTTATAACCCCAGAGACTAAATTTTTGTCGACACTTTTTGTGCTATGTTTAGTAACTTATTAACTTTATTTATATGCTGTAACTGTAATTCTTTTTGTGCACAACCCGCAGGCATTGCCACTTTCATTTCACTGCACATCGAGTATGTGTATGTGACAAATAAATTTGACTTGACTTGACTATTTCAGTCAGAGAGTGGTGAAGGTGTGGAATTCTCTGCCTCAGAAGGCAGTGGAGGCCAGTTCGTTGGATGCTTTCAAGAGAGAGCTGGATAGAGCTCTTAAGGATAGCGGAGTGAGGGGGTATGGGGAGAAGGCAGGATCGGGGTACTGATTGAGAGGGATCAGCCATGATCGCATTGAATGGCGGTGCTGGCTCGAAGGGCTGAATGGCCTACTCCTGCACCTATTGTCTATTGTCCATTGATCGCATGGGTTTTCTCCAGGTGCTCCATTTCCTCCCACACTCCAAAGTAGTACAGGTTTGTAGGTTAATTGGCTTCGGTAAAATTGTAAATTGTCCCTGGCGTGTAGTCCCCAGTCAAAAAGATATCATGGTAGATTTAAGGAAGTCCTGAGTTGCATATCTCAGATTTATTCAGTAAATAATATTGAGTATGCATACTTGTACAAATTAGTTAATATGTTACTTTGCTCATGTTTTCTACATTTTACTTTAACAATACCAAAGGCAAACAGATTTGTGATATCATTCTTTACGTATACAGAATAACTATTCCAATATATTGGTGTTATTTAAATAAACATTTATACAATGCATCTACATTGTGTAGGATGATTAAAGACAAAGGCACTTTAATAGAGGATAATGCTGTTGAGAGTTTGAAGTACAAGTTATTTAAGTGAAAGGTTAATGTGGAAGCAGAACAAATGTCCAGTCTGCAACTTGAGGTCTGTTCCCAAAACACAGATTTACACGTGATTAGAAATGATAATTCATTCTAGAACCATCTTACAAGTTACAGATGGTACAATCAAATTTCTTGCATTTCTTTTAAAACAATTATAAATTAAATCAAAGTTAAATTCTTCTACTAAAGTTTAGTATTTGAAGCCAACTCTATCAGACCAACTTGAAAATACGACCTTTTTACCACCGTGCTGAGCAACTTGCTGATGGGCAAAATTAATTTTGCTGTCAGTGAAAGTGTTATTTCCTGTTTTTACAGTACCTTGTTTTGCTATATCAGAAAGGTTGTGGTGCACCAGCAAGTTGAGTTTGAACATACCCACGCAACACACTACCACTGCTGTTAATTGTGTTTATTCCCACTCTTAAATGTTCTCTACACAAAATGCACATTATTTATGTTCTCACTCAATTACAGCTGTTTGTGTTCAAAATACAAGTCTTCAATCAGCATACCACCATGGATACATACTTTTAGGTGCATGTGCAAGGAAAAGATTTTTTTTTTTTAAACACTTCTCTAAACGATCTTCAAACACATCAAAAAATATTGTCGCGGGTCAGGCTTCTTCAGACTGAAGGGTCTCGACACTGACTCACTTACTCCAGCTTTTTGTGTCTACCTTTGGTTTATACCAGCATCTGCAGTTCCTTCCTACTCAAAAAATATGTCCAACGAGCAAGTACTGAAATCATTCCATATGGATCTTAGCTTGTTCTGATTCACAACTAACTCAGGATCCAAAACTGAAGAAAGAAAATCAAAATATATATTCGCAAAAAAATAGATAGTTCGGGCAGCAGGTCTGGAGAATACGGTTGGATGACATTACCTTTCCATGTTCTCCAGATATGCTGCCTGCCCTGTCGAGTTACGCCAGCACTTTGTGTTTTTGTACACTAGCAGCTGCAATTCCTTTTGTCCGCTTTACTTTATAATTGGAGACAAGTAGTCTTAGATGCTTCACGCATTATTAACATGTTAAAATTAAACCAACTTGACAATCACAAAAATAATTTAATGCTATTTAACAAAAAGTGCCATCGGATGTACATTCTCCAAGGTCAACCTGCATGTTAGTTGAAAATAAAATCTGCAAAACATGACTGATTATTAGCATGTTAGAATTCAGTTGCATCAGCTAAATTTAAGGAGAGATTATTCATTTCTTCTCTGTCTTTTCTTGCAACTTGTAGTCATCAAGGATAGCAGTTCCGGTTTCCTTGGCAGTGCGCCGAATGATGGCTTTAATGCCCAGATGTTCGACGTTGAACGCTGTCACACCAACGTTGATGGCTGAGTTCACGGCGTTGTCTGTGACTTTCCCAGCAGCAGAGCCGTACCTTCATGAGAATAGATCATCACTGATCATTTACAGCAGAACGGCCAGGGAAACAGGACACTACAGCACAGAAACGAGCCCTTCGGCCTACAATGTTTGCCAAGTTAAACGAATCTTATCTGGCTGCACATTATCCTTATCCCTCTATTCCCTATTCAAAGCTCTCTTAAATGTCACAATCGTATCTGCCTCCATCATCAACCCTGGCAGTGTGTTCAAGGCACCCACCACCTTAAGTGTAAAAAAAAACCAGCCCCGCACTTCTCCTTTAAACTTTCCCCCTATCACCTTATAGCAATGCCTTCTCGTGTTGGACATTTGCGCCCAGGGAAAAAGATTCAGACTCAAAAGAAGGAGCTGCAAGTGCCAATTTACGTACTTGTATTTTTAGCGGAATGATTTCCCTCCTTCCATCATCAAAAACACTAGTCCTTTTTTTAAAAAGGGTCCTGACCTGGAACATTACCTATCCATGTTTGGGGATGCTGCCTGACCTGATGAGTTACTCTAATGCTGTCTTTTTCAAAGTCCTGTCTGGATACTAAATAGATTACACAAATTGAATACGAGTGAGCTATCTGTTCAGTGTGCAGAGGTTTACCAGAATGCTGCCTGGATATGAGGGTATTAGCTAAAAGGAGAAGATGGATAAACCTGGATTGTTTTCTCTGGAACATCTGAGGTTGAGGGGAGACCTGATAAGATTGATAAGGTAAATAGTCAGAAACCCCCCACCGGGTAGAAATATTAAAAACTAGAGGGAAGAGCTTTATGGTGAGAGGGGCAAAGTTTAAAGGAGATTTTTCTTTTTAATGGAAATAGTGGCGAGTGCCTGGGACGAGCTGCTGGGAGTGGTGGTGGAGGAACACACAACAGTGGCATTTTAGAGGTTTTTAGATGGGCACAAAGATATGGAGGGATATGGATTCTGTGTAGGCAGCTGAGATTTAACTTGGCATTATGTTCAGCACAAACATTGTGGGCCGAAGGACCTATTCCTGTGCTGCGCTGTTCTGTGAATAAGCATAAGAGGTTGAGGCAAAGGTAAGAATAAGTAATTCAAATGTTGCAAAGTAGACACAGGGCCAACTAATTTTCTTGTTGTTCAAGAAACCTGTGCAAGTTCACACAGTGAATGGTATATACTTACCCCAGCTCTGGAAGCTTATAAGTGAAGAGGAAGCAAAAGAGTGGCGGTTCCAGACCCATATGGTAAAATATATCACTGTGTAGCACAATGCCAGTGTCCACAGTTTGTCTTAACTATCCCAATTGTGAAGGGGTTAAGAGTGGTGGAGGGTTTTTTACCCAGGGCAATAAAGACTTTGAGACAGACGGTGAAAGGCCGTTAGTTTGTGGGCTTGAGTTGTAGGGAGAGGTTGGATAGGCTGGGACTTTTTTCTTTGGAGCCTAGGGGACTGAGGAGTGGCCTTATTGAGGTGTACAAGATCACAAGTGCATGGACAAAGTGAACGCTCAGTCTTTTTCCCCTCAGTCTTTTAGAGGATTCTAAAACTAGGGGGCTCAAGATGAGAGGGGAGAGATTTAAAAAGGACCTCAGTGGAAACCTTTAACTCAGAGGGTAGTCCATATCTGGAACAAGCTGCCAGAGGAAGCTATAGAAGCGGATACAGTTATGACTTTTAAAAGGCATTAGGATGGATATGTGGATAGGAAGGGTCAACATGGACAAGATGGGCTGAAGAGTGTTTCCGTGGTGTATAGCTTTATGACTATATGACTAAGAGCTGAGGACCATAGGACAAAGGTTCAAGGTGAAGGGGAAAAGATTTTTATTAGGAATCTGAGGCGTACCTTTTCATACAACGGGTGGTGGCTGTAAGGAACAAGCTGCCTGAGGAGGTAGTTGAGGCTGGGACTATCCCACCGTTTAAGAAACAGTTAGACGGGTACTTGGATAGGACAGGTTTGGAGGGATATGGACCAAATGCAGGCATGTGGGACTAGTGTAGCTGGAACATGTTGGCCAGTGTGGGCAAGTTGAGCCGAAGGGCCTGTTTCCACACTGTATCACTCTATGACTCATTAGCAGAATTTTACAAATTTGTTTATTAAAAAGGCATTTAATTCCCCCTATCCTTAACTTTGAGATACATCAGGGCAGAGCAAAAGCCTCAAATATTTGTTGGCTGCAGAAACGTAGGAGGCAAATTGAAAAACTGAATTCTCATTTAGCAGGAGACGCATAATAAATCACTCACTAAATATGAAAGGCTTTGCAGAACAGTGGAAAGAGAATCACAGTGACAATCAATAGAAAATTGTAGAAAATAAAACGCTAGAAATATTTTGTTCCTTTTGCATAAAATAATTCTGGAGTAGCGAAAGAAAGTGTTGCTTAGAAAAGCCCAAAATGATTGAATCGCAAAAGATAAAGCAAATTTATTCAATCAATCTCAAGTAGGATGATGCTGCTTTGACCAATTATAATTCCTTATAAAATGCTGGTCTTCATGTTTCTGATAGCATAAAGTGTCAGTTAACAACAATATACATAACCAGACCTCCCAACATTTGATTTTACAAATTCATAATTTTGATGTCCAAAATTCAGAATTTTACATCAAAATTCATAACGTAATGCAACTTTTCACCAAAAAAAAATATGCATGCCAAATGCACTTACATGCGCTACATACATGGGTGAAAAACGACTATTATTTCCAACAGTCTGTAGTTCTTGGACTACATGTACAATGTCAGGCCTATCATGAGTATATTCTGCTATATATAGAAAGGTTATTGAACAAAAATACTTTTTACAACACAAAGAAAAAATTGTTTTGTTTTGTTTTTTCTATTTTGCTTTTTCGTTACACATCCCAATTCTCTTGGTATTGAATAAAAGAACAATGGTCATAAAATGTTTGACTAAGTTATGGAGAAAGAGTTTTATTTAAAACTGCACATACCTAATTCATCGAAGACAGACTTGCTCCAGTAGTCTTCAACAGCAAATCACAACGGTCCATGTCCCCCCCACCCCTACTCCCCCCGCACTACCCTCCCGCCCTCCCCACCCCCCTCTCCCCCCCTCCCCCTCACCCCCTACTCCCACTCTACCCCCCTCCCCTCCCACTCCACCCCTCCTCCCACTCCCCACTCCCTTCCCCTGACCCCCACCACCCTCCTCCCCTCCCTCCGCCCCCCCATCCCCACTCCCCTCCCCACTGACCCCCCCCCCCCCCCCATTCACCCACCCCAACTGGCCTCACGCTACGCGGCGAGGTCCGGCGAGCGGAGGGACGTGGCCCGGCGAGCAGCATGTGTTTTGCGGAAAAATGTGAGGCGAAATCGAAATGGCGAAAATGAAATAAGAAAGCGGAAACTTTCCGTCAAATTCAGAAGGGTTGGGAGGTCTGCATAACGTTTAATATAAACTGAATTTCTATCGAATTCCTCATTAACTAAAAAGACTAGATTAGAGGGATATGGGCCAAATGCTTAGATGAGGCATCTTGGTCAGCATGGACGAGATGGGTCTGTTTCTGTGCGGTCTGTGACTACTTACTTGTGTTTCACCGTGTGAACAGTCTCAGCTGCAACACTCGTAGCTATGCACTTCGCTGCACATTCCAAGCCATTCCAGACAGTTGCAAATCCTGTGAAAAGAAATTAAGAACATAATGTTAAGTATTATATATATTCTCCCTGACCCATCCCTAGAAACAAATGCATCTACTGATTTATCAAATAACAGAGATATCAGAATATATTTGACACAAGGAACCTCAGATGCTGGTTTACAAATGAGAGACAAGTGCTGGAGTAACACAACGGGTCAGGCAGCAACTCTGGAGAACATGGACAGACGACATTTCAGGTTGGGACACTTCAGACTGATTGCAGAAGGTGGACAGCTGGAAGAGGATGATACTACTTTTGCAACATTTCCAACTCAGCTACATTTTTTTTAAGTTGATTCTGCAATTTAAGTTTGGCCTTAGTATATACGTCTTCTAAGAAAGTTCATGGAACTGAACAGACTTGATTGGAATTATACCAAGTGAAGAATATTTTTTTTTTTTTACTGAGGTGTCACCTCTTCAGAAACTAATCATGGAAAACAATTTTATTTCACAAATAGAACACAAAGAGTTGGAGTAACTCACCAGATCAGGCAGCATCTCTGAAGAACATGGACAGACAACGTTGAGTCAGACTGATTGGGTTTGGGGATGGGGAGAAAGCTGGGGGCAGGACAAAGCCTAGCAAGTGATAGGTGGATACAGGTGAGGAGGGGGAGGGGGGGGGTTGATTGGCAATTTTATTTCAACTTTGCACAACCAGATACTTATATTTGTTTAAGCTTATATTTGTGTCATGTTTAAAGACACAAATGGCACAAAGACAGATATGATGAGCTTTTAAAGACACTGGGCCTGTAGAGTACAGAAGAGTTTAGATGGACGAGGAGGGACCTCATTGATACTTTCCAAACAGTGAAAGGCCTGGATAGGGTGGATATGAAGAGATGTTTCCACTAGTGGGAGAGTCTTGGACCGGAGGCCATAGCCTCAGAATGAAAGGAAGTACCTTTGGAAAGGCGATGAGGAGGAATTGCTTTTGTCAGAGGGTGATGAATCTGTGGAATTCATTGCCACAGAAGGTTGTGGCGGCCAAGTCAATAGATATTTTGAAGTTCGAGATTAATAGATTCTTGATTAGTATGGTTATCAAGGGTTATGGGGAGAAGGCAGGAAAATGGAGTTGAGAGGGAAAGATAGATCAGCCATCATTGAATGGTGGAGTAGACTTAATGGGCTGAATGGCCTAATTCTGCTCCTACAACATGTGAACATGAACATATTTCTAACTGTTCCACTCACTGATCCCTCCACTGCTCTGTTCCACTTCGCCATAAGTGTATTTATTTAACACATGCATGATGAAAAAATGTTACGGATTAAACAAAACATTAAATGACCTGTTTGTAAGTGTGAGTTGATAGGAAAGTAAGGTAGATAAAATGTACCTTGAACTCCACATGCTGCTACCATAAGTGCACCATCAAATGTCGCTTTTGAATCATTATCTTTTTTTATAGATTCTGGTATAAGTTTACTTCCATGCTTCTTTACATGTGGAGCAAGTTCTTTCCCAATAGCACTGGCAACGGTACAAAGTCCATTGACTGTAAATTAATAAAAAAAGTTTAAAGTACAACACAAAGTGCTAGGGAAAAAAAACCTGCAGATGCTGGTTTAAATCGAAGGTAGGCACAAAATGCTGGAGTAACTCAGCGGGTCAGGCAGCATCTCTGGAGAACATGGACAGGTGATGTTTCGAGTCGGGACCCTTTTTCAGACATTTTAAACTTTGATTTGGTTTATTATTAATGTCACGTGTACTGAGATGCAGTAAAAAAAATTGTTTTACATGCTCTCAAGAATTGTGCCTTCCACCCAACTTATCCACGCTGACCAACATGTCCCATTTACACCAGTCCCACCTGCCAGCATTTGGTCCCTATCCCTCTAAACCTGTCCTTTGTGCACTACTAACAGACCAAACACAAAACAGTAACAGAAACCCCAAGCTTAAATAGCTTTTGAATGAATGATGGAGAAAGTCTTTGGTGCTTTGAAAGATCCACCTGTCTGTGTATAACATTGGCACTCTCTCCCAGAAGTAGTGTTTTTCTGACTTGACACTAATACATGACACTATTTCTGGGTATCAAAGTTTGACAGAGTCTAGTTTGGAAATGGAATACCCCTCCAAACTAAAGATTTGCTTTTTTATAGTAATGCTCATAATCCTTTTAGCTTAATGATACAGCATGGAAACAGGCCCTTCGGCCCACCGAGTCCACGCCGACAATTGATCAACTGTTCTTATGTTATCCCACTTTCTTACGCACTCCCTACACACAAGGGACAATTTACAGAGGCCAAATAACCTACAAATCCACGTCTTTGGAATGTGGGAGGAAACCGGAGCACCCAAAGAACACCCTCATGGCCACTGGGGGAATGTGCAAACTCCACACAGACATCACCAGATGTCAGGATCGAACCCAGGCCTCTGGTGTTGTGAGGCAGATGCAATGCTGTGCCTGAAGTCTAGTTGTTGATGTAATATAAGGAACAATGTAACCTAGTGAACAGAATCATAAGTTAAATTTAGTTTCAGGAGGTGGAAAGCTGGAAAAATGTAAGTTAATAACTTTTTGAACCTCTCCATCTCCCTATTGCAGAGTTATAAGGCACGTAAACGGGCCCCTCAGCCCAGCTGGTCCATGCCGACCAAGATGCCCCATGTAAGCTGGTCCCATTTGCCCACATTTGGCCCATATCTTTCTAAGCCTCAGCCATTTGCGTACCTGTCCAAGTGTCTTTTAAATGCTGTTACAGTACCTGCTTCAACTACCTCCTCTGTCAGCTTGTTCCATATATCCACTATCCTCAAAATAAAAATGTTGCTCCTCAGATTTATATCCAATCTCTTGTCCCTCTTATCTAAAACCTATGTCCTTGGATTCTTGATTCCCCTACCCTGGGAAAAGACTGTGCATTTACCCTATCTATTCCGCTCATGATTTAATACACCCCTGTAAGGTCATCCCTCAGCCTCCTGTGCTCCAAGGAATAAAGACGTAGCCTGCCCAATCTGTCCCTATAACTCAGACCCTCGAGTCCTGGCAACATCGTTGTAAATCTTTTTTGCACTCCTTCCAGCATAACAACATGTTTCCTGTCACAGGGTGACCAAAACTGAACACAATACTCCAAATGTGACCTCACCAATGTCTTGAATATACTCTCAGGGCCAGCATTAGGATTAAAACATAGAAAATAGATGCAGGAGTAGGCCATTTGGCCCTTCGAGCCAGCACCGCCATTGAAATAGATTGTTCACTTACCCAAGAACTGGCTGACTTTAACAGCGCCTCCTGTTGCCTGCCGTGCAACACTTAGTCCCTTTTCCACAGTGGGGCTGACTGTGGCAGGTTTATCTTCAGGCTGAATGTGCTCTCTCAGTTTAGATGCTCCTTTCTGAATTGCTTTGCCAGTGAATTCAGCGCCTTTAACTAAACCCACACTCAGCCACGAAGCACCTAAAAAAAAACCATTATAAACAACTAGAATTTCCAGTCTGAAGGGTCCCAATCCAAAACATCACCCAACCTTTGGGTTGTAAGTTACCCAAGCGAACAAACTAAAGGTAACGCAACAAAAGTATAGCTGAAGAGGCTCGGTGAAGAACGGTCCTGACCCCAAGTGTCACCCATCCTTTGCCTCCAGAGATGCTGCCTGACCTGTTGAGTTACTCCAGCACTTTGTGTCTATCTTTGGTATAAACCACCATCTGCAGTTCTTTGTTTCTAGATTTTCCACAACATTTGTCAAAAAGAGCAACGACGTTGTTACAGAGTGTTAAGTTAGAAAATCAGGCAGCAACTGTGGAAAGAGGTTCTCTGTGTCTACATTTTACTGCTCCTACGAAATCTCCTCAAGGTGTGCCCTCTTTAAAGAAGTTCTCATCCCACTCTGACAGGTATTCCATGAGATCCTCTCACTGCTCCCCTCCGTGATTCAAACATCACCTATCCAAGTTCTCCAGAGATGCTGCCTGACTCATTTACACCCGCACTTTTTTTTTTTGGTAAACCAGCATCTGCAGTTCCTTGTCAGAGAGCCACACAGCTCGGAAACAGTCCCATCAGTCCAACTCATCCATGCTGTCCAAGTTTCTTTTAAATAGGACCTCTCTCAACTACCTCCTCTGGCAGCTTGTTCCATACGTCCACCACCCTGTGTGAAAAAGTTGCCCCTCATCTTAAACATGCCCTCTTGTTTTTGATTACCCTGATCTGGGTAGAAGACTGTGCATTCACCTAATCTATTCCCCTCATGATTTTATACACCTCTATACAATCACCCCTCAGTCTACTGCCCTCCAAGGAATAAAGTCCTATCCTGCCCAACCTGTCCCTATAACTCAGCCCCTCAGGTCCTGGCAACATTCACGTATATCTTCTCTGCACTTTCTCTAGCTTAAAAAATTCCAGCTTGTGTCTAAAAGGTTTCAGGTTAGTTCTCATCTCATTTAACTCCCCCTCCCATTCCCAGTCTGACCTCTCTGTCATGGGCCTCCTCCAGTGCCATAGTGAGGCCCGCCGGAAATTGGAGGAGCAGCACCTCATATTTCGCCTGGGCAGTTTGAAGCCCGGTGGTATGAACTTTGACTTCTCCAACTTCAGATAGCTCCTCTGTCCCTCCCTTCCCCTCCTCCTTCCCAGATCTACCTCTATCTTCCTGTCTCCACCTATATCCTTCCTTTGTCCCACCCCCGACATCAGTCTGAAGAAGGGTCTCGACCCGAAACGTCACCCATTCCTTCTCTCCCGAGATGCTGCCTGACCTGCTGAGTTACTCCAGCATTTTGTGAATAGTTCTCATCTTACTTGAAAGTTGAAAGTACCAATAAAACTACTAGTTTAAGGACTAAAATGCACAAAAAATTATTTCGCTGCACTGGCCTGCACTTCAGACTTAGGCTTCAAATTGAGTGTTAGCAATATTTTTAAATAACTAAAGGTCAAGTTAGCAAAACTGACACAAAAACTGCTGGAGGCATTCTGTAAGTCAAGCACCGGGAGAGAAACAACGTCAATGTTTCAGCTCAAGGTTCCAGCCATTCCAGTTATTTGCCACAATTAAGTTACTTTGCATTAATGCTTTGAAGTCAATCATTTCGGTCAAAAGGCAACACCGCAACAGTTCACAAGTTGATCATAGTTGATCATAGTTCTCTTTATAGACTGACTCGGTGGCACAGTGGGCAGTGGTAAAGTCACTGCCTTACAGCGCTAGGGACCCAGCTTCATCCTGACTACTGGTGCTGGCCGTACAGAGTTTGTACGTTCTCCCCATGAGTTTTGTTCGGGTGCTCCGGTTTCCTCCCACACTCCAAAGACATACAGGTTTGTAGATTAATTGGCTCGGTAAAAATGTAAACTGTCCCGAGTGTGTAGGATAGTGCTAGTATATGGGGAATGCTGGTAGGCGCAGACTTAGTGGGCCGAATGGCCCGTTTCGCACTGTATCTCTAGTCTAAAGTAAAGTCTACTCAACATTGAAGTGTACATCAATTGTGCGATAGTCGTAGTCATAGAATGATACAGTGTGGAAACAGGCCCTTCGTCCAACTCGCCCACACTGGCCAACAATGTCCCAGCTACACTAGTCTCACTTGCCTGCACTTGGTCCATATCCCTCCAAACCTGTCCTATCCATGTACCTGTTTAACTGTTTCTTAAATGATGGGATAGTCCCAGCTGAACTACCTCTGGCAGCTTGTTCCATACACCCACCACCCTTTGTGTGAAAAAGTTACCTCTCGGATTCCAATTAAATCTTTTCCCCTTCACCTTGAACCTATGTCCTCTGGTCCTCGATTCCCCTACTCTGGGCAAAATACTCTGTGCATCTACCCGATCTATTCCTTTCATGATTTTGTATACCTCTAGAAGATCTCCCCTCATCCTCCTGCGCTCCATGAAATAGAGACCCAGCCTTCTCAACCTCTCCATATAGCTCATACCACCTAGTCCTGGCACCATCCTCGTAAATCTTTTCTGAACCCTTTCGAGCTTGACAATATCTTTCTTATAACATGGTGCCCAGAACTTAACACAATATTCTAAATGTGGTCTCACCAGTGGCTCCAAAATTGAAAAACAATCTTTCCCATACAAGACTGAGAAAAACTGCCACTCCATTTATAACAGTGAACAAAAAGGGTGTTTTAAATTAGAGGTGTTTTGGGGCATTGGCATTTTTCTCAACTGTTGAAATGTGACGAATAAATAATATCATAACTTAAAACAAGGTCCAAAACAAGATTGAAAATAAAAAAACTGATGTTGGAAATCCAAAATAAGCATTAATTTATTTCTTCTCTTTCACCATCCTGATGAAGTCTTTGATCCAAAATGTTACCCTTTTCTCTTAACACGATTAAAAAATGGGACAGCACAGGAACAGGTCCTTCAGCCCACAATGTCTGCATCGTACATGGTGCCAAGATAAACTAACTTCCTCAGCCTGCACATGATCCATATCCCTCTACTCCCTACATATACTAGTGTCTATCTAAAAGCCTCAAAACCACTATTGTATCTGCTTCCACTACCCATGGTGCCAAGTACCCATCACCCTCTGCATTTAAAAAAACTTCCCCTGTACTTCTCCTTCAAATTTTTCCCCTCTCACCGTAAAGCTATGGCCTTTATTATTTGATGCTTCCACCCAGGGGAAAAGGTTCTGACCTTCTTCCCTATGTAAGCCTCTCATAATTTTATATACATCTATAAGCTCACCCCTCAGCCTTCAATGCTTCAGAGAAAACAGATGCTGCCTAACTGCTGGGTTGTTACACCAGCTTGTTTTTATTTAAATATAAAAGGTGAATCACTATTACATAAGAAATCATTTTCAAGTAGTTGACTACATAGGCGTTTCTGATAGAACTAAGTTTAGATGTTTTTCACCATCACTTATGTACACGAACGGGTTACCTGTCAAAATTCCACGGGCCACTTTCTCACTCCACTCAGGTAGAACATTCTCCTGGTTACCTGGTTGTGTTTCATGATCCATCGGTAAAGTTTCACTCACAGTAATTTCATTAGCCGAAGCTTCAGGATCCTAAACACAGACAATCTACTAAAATACAAGCGATGTCATGGTACAAAATACAATGCTTTGTTCAAAGGTACTCCAGCATCTATGCAAATACACATTAAACTAATTCATAAAGCCATACAGCATGGAAACAGGGCCTTCGACCCAACTCATCCAAGGTGCCCCATCTGTCCACATTTGGCCCATATCCCTCTAAACCTTTCCTATCCAAGTGTTTTTGTCAACAGGAGGCATTAACTAAGTTTCTCTGCGTACAGGTGCTACCCAACCAGCTTTGTGCTTCCAGAATTTTGTTTTAATGTAAACAAAACGTCAAGAGTTAAGGGCCTGTCCCACTTAGGCGATTTTAAGGCGACTGCCGGCGACTAGGCGTCGCTGAGAAATCAACTGAAGTGAAATTTCTCGGTGACAGCTGGCTTGTCGCCAGGTATCGTTGCTTATTGCGGGCGCTGTCGTATGCTGTCCCCAGGTTTGCTAGGTTCTCTTAGATGCATTTAGAAGCACATAATAATAAAATAAGTAACGTCATTTCAAGATACCATAAAATACTTGTGTTTAACCAATTTATTTGCCGTCAGGACATTTGACAGGTAGATTGGAGGCAACAGTTTGACGGTCAGGTAAGCGTGGGAATTTTCGCGATGTTTATGGCCATCAGCGATTACATTTAAAGTAGGCTCCCAACCCAGAATCCAGATATGCATCTCCCGTACATTTTCAAAGAATGCCCACACTCCGCACAAAAATCAATTTAATCACTTTTAAAATTAAATGTCTTAATACTGCTATTAGTAAACTGGAAGTATATCCAGTTTATGCCTTGTTACCGTGAAGCTTGGTTTTCAAGTAACCCGGGCAAGATGTTATATTTCAAAACTCTCAAGTAATTACCGATTTGTCAGTGATTTCAGCGAGAATTAGGACGCCGGAGAAGCATTGACAGGATGGGAATTTTTGCGATGTTTCCGAAGACAGTGTAATCTCGACCTGACTCAGCATTGTCGTGGTCATTGTCGTAGGGTAAAAGAAAATTCTGGCGATCTGCTACGACTTTGACAGTCGCCGGCAGTTGCCTACAAAATCACCTAAGTGGGACAGGCCCTTTAAGATTCACTTGCCCATAGTAGAGGAATTGAGAACTAGAGGGCATAGGTTTAAGGTGAAGGGGGAAAGATTTTAAAAGAAACTGAGGGGTATCTTTTTCATACAAAGGGTATGGAACGAGCGGCCGGAGGAGGTAGTTGAGGCAGGGACTATTGCAACGTTTAAGAAGCAATCAGACAGGTACATGGATAGGACAGGTTGAGAGGGATATGGGCCAAACGCAGGCAGGTAGGACTAGTGTAGATGGGGCATGTTGGTCGGTGGGGCAAGTTGGGCCGAAAGGCCTGTTTCCACACTTTATGCCCTAGTGAAGCTGTACCACAGCGTTGCACGTGTTATAAAAGCACGCCTCAAAGTTAAGCAGTCTCACAACCAATATATCACATTGAAATGAAGTACTGCCACATCTTGTATGGTTATTAACTTATTGTACTGATTATTATATATTTATCTGCGTGTTATTGTGCTGGTAAGCTGCAGTAAGAAAGAATTTCATAGAACAGTACAGCAGAGGAACAGGCCCTTCGGCCCACAATGTTTGTGCCGAACACAATGCTAAGCTGAACTGATCTCTTCTGCCCACACATGATCCATATCCATCAATTCCCTGAACTTATCCAAAAGCCTTTTTTAGCACCACTATAGTATCTGCCTCAACCATCACCCCTGGCAGTGCATTCCAGGTCCCCACCAACCTGTGTAAAAAAATTGCCCCAATTAAAATTTCTCCCTCTCACTTTATAGCCAAACCCTCTAGTGTTGGATACTTTCACCCAGAGAGAAAGTTCTGACTGTCTACCCTATCTTCATTGTTCCTTTGTTTGTACTTATGACTATTAAACACTCTTGATTCTTGAGCAAGGTGGTGAATGATTAAAAGAAGTGGTTCCAAACACTCATCGTCCACAAGGGAATGAACACAGCACACACGTGCTAGGCAGCTCACCCCGTGCATGCAGCAGGACCTCAACAATATTCAGGCATCGTCTGGTAAATGCCAACCAGCATGAAAGGGCTAAGCAATGACAAGCAGTGCCCACTTACCCTTGTTATTCAACAGCATGACCACTGAAGGGTCCCCATTGTAGAAATCAGAAACTGGACGTCAATGGTGCTTTTATTGTCGCATGTGCGAAGTGCTAACACAGT
The DNA here is from genome assembly GCF_053455715.1 of Rhinoraja longicauda. NCBI lineage: Eukaryota > Metazoa > Chordata > Chondrichthyes > Rajiformes > Arhynchobatidae > Rhinoraja > Rhinoraja longicauda. Next base: position 39,925,808 of record NC_135959.1, on the reverse strand, counting down.
GAAATTCTTTTTCATACAAACAGTCCAGTAGAATATTGCCATGCCCCCGATCCTCAATTAGCAAGTGTACAGAAATAGTCCACTGAACCTACATGCAATAGGCACCATTTTCAAAGGCCATGCTCAAATTCTTACGAGCGGTGCCTGCACCAGGCAAGCCCCAGCCAGTTGTGGGCCTCCAGCATTCCCTTCCTTGGACGCCACATCCCTCTCATGTAATTGCTAGGAGAGCAGGTCAGAGGTTTGCTGATGTGCATCAAGTGATCTCCTCACGATCTGCCAAAGACAGGTGACCAGCTTCAGAAACAGCTTCTTCCCAACAACTATCAGGCTTGAACACTATGAACTCCAACTCAGCTTCAAACTACAATCTGAAGAAGGGTCCTGACCCAAAGCGTCATCTATCCATATTCTCCAGAGATGTTGCTTGACCTGCTGAGTAGGTTAATTGGCCCTCTGTAAACTGCCCCTAATGTGCAAGGAGTGGATGCGAAAATTTGATAACATAGAACTAGTGTCAACGGATGATCGATTGTCAATGTGGACTCAGTGGGCCGAAGGGACTGTTTCCATGCTGTATCTCTAAAACTAAAAAATAAAAAATAAAAGGTTTATATGTTTACATTGTCCAAAATTATTTTGGTGGTGCAATTTTCCTGAATCTTTGAAACTTACCTGAATTTTGAAAAAAGTCATTTGTTTTAACAAGTCTTCGAAGTGTTCGCGGTCTGATGGCGGCAGCTCTGCGGACAACACCACTCCAACATAGATGTCAGGGTCAGGTGACATTACATCTGGAAACATGTAGACTCCATTGTTACACAGCAGTACAGGAGACTGACTGAGGATCAGTGGATAGATCCAGTCACAGACCTACACAGTAACATGTAGAACAAGAAATAATAATTGGGACTTTTGATTTTAATAACAGAATAAACAACCTTCTAATATTTCCCTCCTCCTCCTTCCCCTCCTCCTTCCCAGATCTCCCTCTATCTTCCTGTCTCCACCTACATCCTTCCTTTGTCCCGCCCCCCCTGACATCGGTCTGAAGAAGGGTCTCGACCCGAAACGTCACCCATTCCTTCCCTCCCGAGATGCTGCCCGACCTGCTGAGTTACTCCAGCACTTTGTGAATAAACACCTTCTAATATTTACTTAATTGATACCAATAATACACTTTAAAACTGAATCACCCAATGACACCGGACTAATTAAAAGCAACTACAGGTTCATCACCAATTTTCTGGCAACTGATGGTCTGGCATCTCCATTAATCCGGACAAAATTATGACAGCATTGCGAGTGGCGTATGCTCTTTCGGGACGTGCCTCCATCACAACACTGTTAATTGTTTACTTCTTTGTTAATTGTCAATTCTTTATTTAAGTTTCTAGCAGTCCATGGTCCTTTAGAGACACGGGAGGGGTATAATTACTGGTACGCAGTTCTAATAATTATCTATAATAAGAGGTACACAGTTCGCTGAAAGTAGCGACACAAGCCAACATTTTCATTGTCACTTGAGCAATGATTGACACTTGTGCAATAGAGTATCATTCATTTTTGATAACACAAGCTATAAATACAACCAGCTGTATGTTACATTATTTATTTATTTTTTACATTATTTAATAATTTAATGTATATAGCTTGCACTAACAAAATGAAGCTATTAAAACCCTTTAGTTTTCAAAATCCTGTATGAAAACGAACTTTGTTCTTGCAAGTCGGAAATTGTCTAGCCCTTCTTTTTTCCCATTGATTTCATTAGAAATTGGGTTGCAATTATCATGTTATAGCAGATCTGTACAAATAAAATCAAATAAAACTTTATGTATTTTCAAGACGAAAGAACTCTGAACAATGTTTTTCCGTAAAGAGTCGCAGAGTCATACAACATGGAAAGAAACAAAGTGGTGCAGTAACTCAGTGGGTCAGGCGGCATCCTTGACGAACATGGATAGATTACATTTATTCACAAAATGCTGGAGTAACTCAGCAGGTCAGGCAGCATCTCGGGAGAGAAGGAATGGGTGACGTTTCGGGTCGAGACCCTTCTTCAGGGTCTCGACCCGAAACGTCACCCATTCCTTCTCTCCCGAGATGCTGCCTGACCTGCTGAGTTACTCCAGCATTTTGTGAATAAATCGATTTGTACCAGCATCTGCAGTTATTTTCTTATACATATGGATAGATTACATTTTGGGTTCGGACCCTTCTTCAGACTGAAACTCCAGCCCGAAACGTCATCTATCATTGTTCTCTAGGGATGCCGCCTGACCCACTGAATTACTCCAGCATTTGCAGTTCCCTGTTTCTACACTCACAACACAGAAACAGGCCCTTCTGCCCAACTTTTTCATGCTGACAAAGATGCTCCATTAACGCTGGTCCCTCCTGCCCACCTTTGGCCCAGACCCTTCTAAACCTGTGGATATCAAAAGATATCATACCTGCAGAAAAGGAGGAGGTGTGCTTTGCGCTGCACCCCCAGTGTCTTTCTCTGAAAATGTGACGATGCGAAGAAAGCCAGGATACGAGGGCGCACTCACTTGCCCATCGGCCGTTACGTAGAATATCTGCACTCCTTGTTCAATTCTAATGAGCTCATAGGCATCCATGCCGGGCGATTCCAGTGAATGAGGTTGGGTTCCTTGCCCAAAAATCTCATCACCTATAACAGCAAACTCGCCAGATTCCGTGCCGTAGGAAAGAGTCATGTGCCCATCCATAGCCTCAGGAGTGTATACAGGGGGCAGCTCACTCGCTACGGACACAGAATCCAGTGAAGAGAGATGAGGAGTTGCAGGCGAGGTATTTTCATTTGTAGTTCTGCTCACTGCCACAGTGGATGATCGACAGCCAGACTGAGACTTTGACGATTTTTCTTCACATGGCGTTGGTAGGACTGGATATACCCTTGATTCTGACTTTGGACAACTAGATCCTGACGTTCCAGGCAACTGGTTTGACTGATTGGATGCTGCTGGATTCTCAACATGCTCCAAATTAGTTAACCGTGTACATATGTTACTTAGTGCCACTCTCATTTTATTTTGCATTAGACGGGCAGTGTCCCACTCTGCACCAATACATTCTGGGCCATTGATTGGAATACACAATCCATTATTTAAGTGCTCCTTTCCTCGTCTGTAATGCTGTTTTGCGGCTTTTTTTTGACCCGATTCGTCTGCACTGAGACCTTTATTTATAAAGATAAATGCCTCTTTATATTCCTCTTTGATGCGACAAAGATTCTCAGCTGTATCTTTTGCTTGAAGATTGCAGTTTTCCATGCCTGATAAAAATAAAGCAATAATTGTTAAGCGTTTAATCATCTGTGTAACAAATGCCAAGTAACAAAGTAACAAAGACCGTGTAACAAATGACTTCAGAGTTCCTCAAACAGGAGTCTCCCTTTGACATGAGTAAATGCCCTTTACACCACCCCAAATCTATCTATTCCAGTCACACCCGCATTTGGCCCATATCTCTCTAAACCTTTCCTATCCATGTACCTGTCCAAGTGTCTATTAAGTGCTGTTATAATACCTGCCCCAACTACCTTCTCTGGCAGCTCATACCATATACCCTGTGCTAATTTTCCTGCTAAATGTGTGTGATTCCTGCACTAGAACACCTAGATCATTTCACTCATTAAAGTATTTCTTCACTTGGATAATAATCCACTTTTCGATTCCACCCGAGTGCATGACCTCCCTCTCCCCTACAAGAGGGGGATAGGGTGAATACACAGAGTATTTTACCCAGAATGGGGGGAATCAAGAACCAGAGGACATACGTTTAAGGTGAGATGAGAAAGATTTAATAAGAATCTGAGGAGGTAGTTGAGGCTGGTACTATCACATTTAAAAGATATTTGGACAGATACATGTATAGGAAAGATTGAGGGATATGGGAAATGCAGGCAGGTGGGACTGGCATAAATGGGGCACCTTGGTCAGCATGGGCAAGTTGGGCCTGTTACTGTGTTGTATGACTCTGCTACTCTCCTATATTATGTTCATTGGTTAATAGAGCAGAATTAGACCATTTAGCCCATCAAATCTACTCCGCTATTCAATCAGTGCTGATCTATCTTTCCCTCTCAACCCCATTCTCCTGCCTTCTCCCCATAACCCCCGACACCCTTGCGAATCAACAAACTGTCAATCGTTATTTAAGGGTGGGACAGCAAACTAGACTGACCCCTTCACCCAGCCCAGGTTTGTGCAGTGACAGCGACCCTGAGAGATGACTCCAGTCCCCTTACAAGCAGTGAGTCTTTCAACCACCAAGATTCTAAAAAGAGTGTCTTTGTAAACATGATGTAAATAAATTGACAGATGAATGCAATCTCAATCCTAATTTCACAATGTCCAATATTTTATAGTTTTTGATTAAATCCATTACAGTAATCTGGTTCAGTGGCTGCACTTTCATCCCAATCAGACAGATTAAATCCCCAGAAGGATAATACGCTACGGTGACAATTAATACGGTGACAAGGGATCATTGCACAACAAGTGCCATCTGCCAAGTGAAATGTTAAACCAATGTCCGGCATGTTTGTTCAGGTATGCAGAATAGATCTCATGAATCTTTTAGCAAAAGCTGATAGGGTTCTCTGCAGGGCTTTGTCGAAATGTGTTATGACTAAGCCATCACAACCAAAAAATAGTAATCTGATCATTTAACTCATTGAAAGTCATAGAATCAGTCATGCAGCACAGAAACAGGCCCTTCAGCTCAACTTGCCAATGCCGATCAGGGATGCCTCATCTACGCTAGTCCCACCTGCCCATGTCCCTCTAAAACATGTACTTTCCAAATGTCTTTTAAATGGTGTTATTGTACCTGTGTCAACTACCTCTACAGTTCGTTCCATATACCCACAACTCTGTGTAAATGTTTTCCCCTCTCACCTTAAACTTACTCCTTCTAGTTCTTGACTCTCCTGCCCTGGGTAAAAGGCTCAGTGCATTCACCCTATCTATTCCCCTCATGATTTTATACATCTCTATCAGGTCACCCTTCAGCCTCCTGTGTTCCAAGGCATAAAGACCCAGCCTGCCCAACTTCTCCCTATAGTTCAGACCTTCTAGTCCTGGCCACAACCTCGTAAATCTTCTCTGCACTCGTTTCTAGCTTGATCGCATCTTTCTACAGAAAGAATTGGGTGACCAATTTGAACACAATACTCCAAGTGTGGCCTCGCCAATGTCTTGTTAGAATCTACCACCATTATCTTCAGTCAGAAATGCCGAATGAACCATTTGAATCTCTTCCAAAGAATCAGGAGCTGGTCTTTAATCACTGCAATTCACTTCATAAAATCAAACAGCGTGTAAACAGGCCCTTTGGCCCAATTTGCCAACTCTGACCAACATGCCCCATCCATTCAAACAGATAAATAAATAGCCAAGATCGCAGGATGCATAAAAAGCATTGGGACTCACGATTTTCCTTGATAATTTAAGACTTGGGTTCCTGTTCAAGCTGTCTACATTCAACTCTAACATCTAATTCAACTCTAACATCTAACCAACTAAGTGAAAAATAGAAGATAGACACAAAAAACTGGAGTAACTCAGCAATTCAGACAACATCTCTGGAGAAAAGGAATAGGCGACGTTTCGAACAAGCATCTGCAGTTCTTTCCTTTCCAAGTGAAAGAGTCTGAAGAAGAGTTTCAATCCCAAACGTCACCTATTCTTTTTCTCCAGAGATGCTGCCTGCCTGACCTGCTGAGTTACTCCAGCATTATGTGCCAATCATCGAAAAATTATCCAGATAAATCATGTCTATGAAAATAGGACAAATGTAATCCAGCCAATTTCTGCTCAATCGATTCACTTTCAATCACTGGTGATTAAAGTTATCATCAAAAATATCAATTATACTTAATGACCAATAACTTCTTTGGTGATGCTCAGTTTGGATTTGCCCAGGACATCATCATCTAAAAGTAGATGAAAGACCCAAATTCCAGAGGTATGTTGTGAGAGAGGCATGATGATCAGGGAGCCTATACAGATCAGCAATTTTCAGAGCACCATTTGAGCAGAATTCAGCATTGGTTCAAATATTGAGATTAGGATGAGTTCACAGGAAAAAAGGGAGAACATCAGCTGTTTTGTGCTGAGAATCCATGTAAGAAGACCTTTTGCGAATGGCTTATCAACATGGGCTGAGACAGATGTTTACAGGACTGGAAAGGTGGTGCAAATAACAACGAGAGATCTTCACGACGTTGCAGTCTAATTAGTCATTTATTGAAGCAAAATCAAACAGATTAGTATATCTCCTGTCATTACTTGTTTGTTTGTTTTTCTGACTGTCGTCTATCTATTCGGTAAGAACTTAGTTTCTCACAGTCACTCCTTCATATCCTGTTACTGACTTACTAAACCCTATGTTTAGCAGGCTAGGCGTGTCTTGTATGGCTACTAAGACCCTATTATCTTAGCAGCTCCTGGTGTCACACTGAAGCATTACGTCAGTGCTGGGCAAATTATACTCATAATTCTGGCCCCGCTCATGGCTCCTCCCAGTCCACATACGTAAGACTCCAAAATATCTCAGGACAATCCCCTGGTGTACAAAAATTATACAGTAGGATACAAAGTAATATGATAATATGCTAAAATAGCTAATAAACACAAAATGGCTCCTACAGTGGCGTTCTTTGTGATATGCAAGGTGTTGGAGGCGAATGTTCTCCTCATGATTGAGTACATTTCAGAATTCCCACACAGCCACTTCTAATACTGTGGCAGTGTTGTAAATGGATTAAATAGACAAGGAACAACTGGCAGGAAACAAAAATAATTTTATTTTCTTGAAAAGGACATTTTAGCTCATAGGATTGGATGTTGGATACACAATAAGAATGAATTAGAGAATTCAGGGCAAGCAGTGAAAATATAGCACAGGACAACATCATAGAAACAAGGAACTGCTGATGCTGGTTTGCAAAAAAAGGTACACAAGTGCTGGAGTAACTCAGCGGGTCTGGCAACATTTCTGGAGAACATGGACAGGTGATTTTTCAGGTTGGGACCGATGGAAGAATCAGTCTGAAGGATCCTGACCTAAAAAGTCACCTGTTCAGTTACTCCATAGATACTGCCATGTCCACCGAGTTCCTCCGGCACTTTGTGAATTGCTCAATTCCAGCATCTGCAGTTCCTTGTGTCTGTCATCATGCCTTTTGATATTATTGCTGGGAACAAACATATAGAATAATGGGAAAGGGAGTATAGTTCTTTCGATTTTTTTTTGTGGAGAATTTGTAAAGAAACTTTACTATCATCCTTTATTAAAAGTTTACGTTAAAGATACAGCACGGAAACAGACCTAGTCCAAATCGACCATCAATGTGGTTAGTATGGGTGATTAGTATGGTCGTCAGAGGTTATGGGGAGAAAGGAGGAGAATGGGGTTAGGCAGGAGAGATAGATCAGTCATGATTGAATGGCGGAGTAGACTTGATGGGCCGAATGGCCTAATTCTACTCCTATCAATTATGATCGATCACTAGCTCTATGTTATCGAAGATAGACACAAAAAGCTGGAGTAACTCAGCGGGACAGGCATCTCTGGACAAGGAATGTGTGACGTTTTGGGTCGAGACCCTTCTTCAGACTGGTCAGGGATAATGGAAACTTGAGATATAGACGGTGATGTGGAAAGATAAAGAACAATGAATGAAAGATATGCAAAAAAGTAACGATTATAAAGGAAGCAGTCTGTAGGGTGAAAATGAGAAGCTAGTGCGAATTGGGTTGGGGAGTGATAGAGAGAGAAGGAATGCCGGGGCTACCTGAAGTGAGAGAAATCAATATTCATACCACTGGGTTGTAAGCTGCCCAAGTGAAATATGACAATGCTGTTCCTCCAATTTGCGTTTAGCCTCACTCTGACAATGGAGGAAACTGAGGACAGAAAGGTCTGTGTAGGAATGGGAAGGAGAATTTAAATGTCCAGCAACCGGGAGATCAGGTTGGTTCACGCGAGCTGAGCGAAGGTATTCCACGAAACAATTGCCCAGTCTGTGTTTGGTCTCGCCGATGTTTAAGAGTCCACATCTTGAACAACAGATACAGTGGATGAGGTTGGAGGAGGTGCAAGTGAACCTCTGCCTAACCTAAAAGGACTGTTGGGGTCCCTGGACAGAATCGAGGGAGGAGGTTGCATCTTCTGCGGTTGAAGGGGAAGATACCTGGGGAGGGGGTGGTTTGGGTGGGAAGGGATGTTAACCAGGAAGTTGCTGAGGGAATGGTCTCTGCGGAAGGTGGAAAGGGGTGGAGATGGGAAAATGTGGCTGGTGATGGGATCCCATTGGAGGTGGCGGAAATTTTGGAGGATTATGTGTTGTATGCGTCGGCTGATGGGGTGGAAGGCAAGGATTAGGGGGACTCTGTTTCTGTTGCGACTAGGGGGAAGAGGAGCAAGGGTGGAGCTGCGGATGACAGAGGAGACACGAGTGAGGGCCACTTTCTCATCCACTCTCTACACACTGGGGCAATATACAGAGGCCAATTAACCTACAAAACCACGTCTTTGGAATGTGGGAGGAAACCAGAGCACCTGTTGAAAGACTGGAGCGACTAGGCTTGTGTACACTGGAATTTAGAAGGATGAGAGGGGATCTTATTGAAACATATAAGATTATTAAGGGGTTGGACACGTTAGAGGCAGGAAACATGTTCCCAATGTTGGGGGAGTCCAGAACCAGAGGCCACAGTTTAAGAGTAAGGGGTAGGCCATTTAGAACAGAGATGAGGAAAAACTTTTTCAGTCAGAGAGTTGTAAATCTGTGGAATTACCTGCCTCAGAAGGCAGTGAAGGCCAGTTCTCTGAATGCTTTCAAGAGAAAGCTAGATAGAGCTCTTAAGGATAGTGGAGTCAGGGGGTATGGGGAGAAGGCAGGAACGGGGTACTGAGGTACTGATTGAGAATGATCAGCCATGATCACAATGAATGGTGGTGCTGGCTCAAAGGGCTGAATGGCCTACTCCTGCAGCTATTGTCTATTGAAACCCACTCATTCACAGGGAGAAAGTGCAAACTCCACACAGTAGAAACAAACAATTTTTTTAAAACAGGTAAAAGCATTCCTTCTGAAATACAGCCACTGCAACTCAATTAATTTTTGGAGTAGAGAATCTCAACTGATAGTTTATAGATAGTTTATAAAAGGAAAACTGGTTCAAACAAAATTGCAAAGAGTTCAAAAGTAGAATAACTGTGATGTTCTGTAAACATGACAGCATGTGATTAGTGATTAAGCCACTGTGAAAAGCTGCAGGGAACAATGAATGCATTAGTTCTTCCCTGCACCACGAGGCTCTCAAAGCAAAGCTATTCAGTCCTATTAGACATTTTAAATTATTTTTAAATGATAAGCTCCTATTATAGTACAATTTTAAAGGAATTTCTACAAACGCAAGAGAATCATAAAAAATTATGAAGAGACTTCAAGATATACCTCCCATGAAATGGCATCATTGTAATCCACCCCTGCAGCACGTTCCAGGCACACACCATCCTCTATGAACGAAAACTCGCCCGCATTTCTTTAAACTTTGCCCATCTAATCTTGAAGCTATGCCCTCAAGTACTGTATTTGATTTTTTCCCATCCTGGGAAAAAGGTTTTAACTGTCTACCCTATCTATGCGTCCGATAGGGGAAAGGAACTCTTGACATTGAGTGCTGAAATGCTGCATCAAAATCAAGAATGGAGAGGAAAGATAGCCAGTATAAAAAGTAGAGGGAGTGGTGAGACATGGGCCAGTGTGTCACTGGCAGAACGAGAGAAGGGTGAAGGATGGCAGGCAGGTGGAGACTGGATGGGGAGATGACAAGGATGGAAGTGCAAGATGACCATTCCTATCACACCAACCACCCAGATGGTAGTCAAACCAGCGTTCCTCCAGCAGTTGTTTGTTGGACGAAATATTGAGCACTAAATATTTAGCACTAAAATAGCACTAAAATCTTTTTTTTGTGGCACTGTGGCACAACAGTAGAGTTGCTGCCTTACAGCGTATGCAGCGCCAGAGTTTGTACGTTCTCCCCGTGACCTGCGTGTGTTTTCTTTGAGATCTTCGGTTTCCTCCCACCCTCCAAAGACGTACATGTATGTAGGCTAATTGGCTTGGTAAATGTAAAAATTGTCCCTAGTGGGTATAGGATAGTGTTAATGTGCGGGGATCGCTGGTCGGCGCAGACCCGGTGGGCTGAAAGGGCCTGTTTCCGCGCTGTATCTCTAAACTAAATTATTCTTCACAAAAAAACACTTGCCAACCGTTGTTTCTTACTGTTGAGTCCTTGCCACTTCCTTCAATTTCATAAGTTAACACTTTCCTGGCGTCTATCATGTGAAAAGCTTTGCTAAACCACTGAAGTTGAAAAATGCAGATACAATAGTGGTATTTCAGAGACTTTTGGATAGGTATATGGATATCCATGGAATGGAGGAATATGGATTATGTGCAGGCAGATAAGGCATGTTCCAGTGCTGTACAGTTTAGTTTATGTCACATATACTGAGGTACAGTGAAAATCTTTTGTTGTGTGCTAACCAGTGTGGAAAGATTATGATTACAATCGATCTATCCACAGTGTTCAGACAATAATGTACAGTGTACAGATAATAGTGCAGTGAACTGGTCGATGTTCTATAAAATCAAAGAAAGAAATCAGTGTTTAGGTTAACACTGTATCAGGAACCAGAGTAGAGGGATTTGAGGGTGTGTGGGGTTGTTGTTTTGAAGTAATCTTGAATCAGTTCGTAGCAGTTGTAACCATTCACTCCCTTGAACTTCTCCAGTCTGAAGAAGAGACCCGACCCTTCACATCGCCTATCCATTCACTCCACACATACTGCCTGGCCTGCCAAGTTTCCCAGCAGTGTGCTTTACTGAGGGAAAGATAAACTGGTACAAAGGGGAGAAGGAGAATGGTGAGGTGCTTTTCTTTAGTGGAGGAGAAAAACAAGAACCTGGGGATAAAACATAACCTTTTAAAACTAGACCATTTGGAAGTGAAGGCCAGAGGTATTACTATTTTTGCACAGACACCTTAACTTCTACGACCTGTATTTGGAATGTTAATACTCTATTAAACTACTCTACATATACGATAGACCAAAAACCAATTCATCTTCACGGCCTGATTAAGCAACTTGAGCCTCGATGAACAAAGGATACTACAGAGTGGTGAACACCGCCTGGTCCATCACAGGTACTTACCTCCCCAACATACACTGCCCGGTCCATCACGAGTACTGACCTCCCCACCACACACTGCCCATTCCATCTTAGGTACTGACCTCCCCACCATCGAAGGGATTTACAAGAGGTGTTGTCTCAAAAAGGCAGCCACCAACATTACCCTGGCCAAGTTCTCATCTCACTGCCACTATTGGGAAGAAGGTGCAGGAGCCTGAAAACTGTGACCTCCAGGTTTAAGTAAGAACAGCTTCTTTTCAACAACAATCAGGCTACACAACACTAACCTCAGCGACTATGATTTTCTGTGAACTGTCTTTAGCTCGTGTCACTTGTATTTGACTATGTCACTCACGTATTGTATTGTTGTTTATTGTACATTTATCTGTGTTATTGCGTTCCTGTCCTGGCCTGAAGTTGCAGCAGGCAAGAATTTCAGCGTTAGTATAGATAACAATTAAACACGCCTGACTCTTGAGAGCGATATGGGCCAAGGTTCAAGGGAGCAATGTTCATAAGTGAAAGGAGTAGAATTGGGCCATTCGACCCATCAAGTTAATCCGCCAGCGAGGGGAAGAGCACGGTTTCGAGCGAAGGGATGCGGTGAACGGCTCCCCCTGCCACCCGGGGAGCCGGAGTACCTCAGCACCACACAGACCCCGACTCCCCGCCGCGGTCACTCACCCAGCTCTGGAGCTCCCTCCCCCTACAGCCCGGGCACTGCGGCCACGGTGCAGAGACGTCGGATCCCAGGGCCTGGTTTGTTTACCGACCGCAATCAACTTGCGACTGCACTGACGGCGCGCGGTCTCCGGAGATCGGCCGGCGGTCCTGTCACGTGGGGTGGGGTGGGGTGGGAGGGGAGGGGGCAGCGACACGAAGAGAACGTGTGTGCGAGAGAGCGATCACGTGGGCATGGGGGGGGGTCACGTGGGAGTGGGATCACGTGGGGCAGACCTTGTGGATACCTCATGTCCATGACGGGAGGGGGAGTGACAACTTCAACGTAAACTCCTCTCAGGATCATCTTTTAGTATAAGAAAATAACTGCAGATGCTGGTACAAATCGAAGGTATTTATTCACAAAATGCTGGAGTAACTCAGCGGGTCAGGCAGCATTTTTTAGTATATTCATATGCGTTTAAAATATGATTGTGCAAAAAAAACCCTCATATTTTGCATGAGACTGGTTAAGAGAAATCTTGAAATATTACAAGATTGTTGTTGTAGCCTTAATTACAGCAGGAAGAAGGCACAAGAGTGACATGTCTGTAAAATAGACACAAAAAGCTGGAGTAACTCAGCGGGACAGACAGCATCTCTGGAGAGAAGGAATGGGTGACGTTTCGGGTCGAGACCCTTCTTCAGTCTCGACCCAAAAAGTCACCCATTCCTTTTCTCCTGTCCCACTGAGTTACTCCAGCAGTTTGTCTTTTTGGTTTAAACCAACATCTGCAGTTCCTTCATACACATGACATGTCTCTAAAACGCTTCAAGTATGACAAGCCCTTGGTAGCTTTTGACTATATTGAACAGTATAAGACAGGCTGCATTAAGTCCATAAAACCATTAGGAGCAAAATTATGGGTATTTGGCCCATCGAATCTACCACGCCATTCGATCATGGCTGATCTATCTTTTCCTCTCAATCCCATTTTCCTGCTTTCTCCCCATAATCTTTGGTGAGCCTTTGATGTCCTTACTAATCAATAACCTATCAATCAATGAATTAAAAATAGCCAATGACTTGGTCTCCACAGCTGTCTGGCAATGAATTCCACAGATTCACCACCGTCTGGCTAAAGAAATTCCTCTTTTTTAAAGGTATGTCGATCATATGTACGTACAAATGCTCATCATACATTAACTCAATGATCCCCGAGATTACTCTCGTAAACCTTCACTAGACGCACTCAAACACCAGCTCCGATATGGGGCCGAAAACTGCTCACAACAGTCCAAATGTGGTCTAGTCCTACCTGCCTGCATTTGGCCCATGTCCCTCTAAACCAATCCTATCCATGTGCCTGTCTAAATGTTTCAGGGTCTCGACCTGAAACGTCACCCCGTCCTCTTTAGAGCTGCTAAATTTTAGAGCTGCTGCCTTTCCCGCCGAGTTACTCCAGCATTTTGTGTTTATTTTAAATGTTTTGCTTGTTCCATACACCCACCACCCTTTGTGTAAAAAGTTATCCCATCAGGTTCCTATTAAACCTTTCCCTCCTCACCTTAAGCCTATGTCCTCTGGTCCTCTTGCACTCCAAGGAATGAAGTCCTAGCCTGTTCAACTCAATACATTGACTGATAAAGGCCAAATTGCCGAAAGCCTTTTTGAACATCCTATCTACCAGTGAAAGATACAACATTTGTGTTTAAAAGGCTTTTAGTTAAGCATATAGATATGCAGGGAATGGAGCGATTATGCATACCATGCAGGCAGAGGAGATTAATTTAACTTGGACAGACACAAAAAGCTGGAGTAACTCAGCGGGACAGACAGCATCTCTGGAGAGAAGGAATGGGTGATGTTTCGGGTCAAGACCCTACTTTAGTCTGTTTAGGGATAAGGGAAATGAGAGATATAGACGGTGATGAGAGATAAAGAACAATGAATGAAAGAAATACAAAAAAAAGTAACGATGATAGAGGGAACAGGCCATTGTAAGCTGTTTGTAGGGTGAAAATAAGAAGCTAGTGCGACTTGGGTGGGGGAGAGATTGAGCGAGAGGAAATGCCGGAGCTACCTAAAGTGAGAGAAATCAATATTCATACCACTGGGCTGTAAACTGCCCATGCGAAATATGAGATACTGTTCCTCCAATTTGTGTTTAACCTCACTCTGACAATGGAGGAGACCGAGGACAGAAAGGTCTGTGTAGGTAATCAGGTTGGTTCACATCGGCTGAGCGAAGGTGTTCCGCAAAATGATCACCCAGTCTTCGTTTGGTCGCGCCGATGTATAAGAGTCCACATCTTGAACAACACATACAATAGATGAGGTTGGAGGACATGGAAGTGAACCTCTACCTAACCTGAAAGGATTGTCGGGGTCCCTGGACAGAGTTGAGGGGGGAGGTATAGCGATCCGTGTTGCAGGGGAAGGTACCAGGGGAGGGGCTGGTTTGGGTGGGAAGGGCTGTTAACCAGGGAGTTGCGGAGGGAACGGTCTCTGCAGAAGGCGGAACGGGGTGGAGATGGTAAAATGTGCCTAGTGGTGGGATCCCGTTGGAGGTGGCGGAAACTTCAGAGGATTATGTGTTATATGCGACGGCTGAAGGGGTGGAAGGTAAGGACTAGGGGGACTCTGTCTCTGTTGCAACTAGGAGCAGGGGGAGCAAGGGCAGCGCTGCGGGGTATCGAGGAGACACGAGTGAGGGCCCCGTCTATGATGGGAGAGGGTAACCCCGTTCCCGAATGAGGACATCTGCACTGTTGTTGAGGACTCAACCGGGTATACCATCAGGTCCAGATGCTTTCCAAGGGCTCACCCCCCTGAAGGATCTTCTGACTTCAGCCCAGTCTACTGATTCCAAGCAGTCTCGGAGTCGTTACTCTGCCTCTGTTGACCAGCTCAGTGCAGTCCTCACTCTTCAGTTGCTGCCTATATGCAGGAAGAAGCAGCACACCTGAATGGTCAGATTTCCCGAAGTGAGGGCAAGGGATGGAGCGATTGGCATCGTTGTTGGTCGTATACCAGTGGCCAAGGGTGTTTAACCTTCTGGTGCTGCAGGAAACATGTTAGTGGTAGTTTGGGAGATTTTTTTCAGGTTGGCTATGTTGAAGTCCCCGGCTCTGATGGTAAAGGCTTCAGGGTACGCTGACTGGTTAAAGACCAGTTTGACTGAACAAAGAAATAGATTGAACAACGAGAAAAGCTGTGATGGACTATTTCTGTCTGCAAGGATGTTACCGAGCCGTCCTCCTCCCTAAGGCTGTTGATCACAGAGCTCCCCCTGTGAACCTTATGGAAGAAGAAACATGAGCACATCTCATCCTGCTCAACGTGGTGGACCCTGGACCGGAAGATGATCTTGGAGGATTCAGAGGTAAAGAGCCGAGCTTGCCGGCCCTTCAACTCTCTCAGTTCCTCCCTCACATCCACCCCTCTCTTCTGCAGAAGGAACAGTTGCTGCAAATCTGTCTGGAGTTGACACAATTCCCTCTTACTCTGTCTTGCTCTCTGAACACCTTTGGAGACGAAGAACTTCTTGATGTTCTCCTTAGTTGCTTCCCACCAGAGTGTCGGGGAGTCAAAGAGGGGCCTCACAGTTCTCCAACATGCGTAGTCCCTCTTTAGCTCCTCAACGTTCTCTGGGGTCAACAGCTCCACATTTAACTTCCACGTCCCTCTGCCCGGCTTCCGGTCCTGCTGTAGGTGACAGGTGGCCTGAAGGAGGCAGTGGTCAGAGAAGAACACCGGCTTGTGGTCAGTGTGTGACCGTGACGGCCTTCGATGTGAAGAGGAAGTCTATCCAGGACCGGGCTGAACCGTTCGGTCCCGACCAGGTGAACCGCGGCTAGGCCCCGCCTGCAGGGTCGCTGAAGGCGTCGCGCAGGTTTGCGTCTTTGACCGTCTCCACCAGGAGTTTGGAGGTGCCGTCCAGTCTGTGGTTGGCGCTGCCGGATCGTCCAGCCGCATCGATGATGCAGTTGAAGTCACCGGCCAGAACGAGCGGCCGGGACGTGGCCAGCAGCGGTGGGAGCTGCTGGAGGACGGCCAACCGCTCGCTTCACACGGGTGAGGCGTACACATTAATCAACCGGAGCGGAGAGCCACGGTACATTACATCCGCCACCAGGAGACGCCCTCCAACCACCTCCCTGACCTCAGTGATGGTGAAGCTCCCTCCCCGCAGCAAGATCCACCCTTGCAGACAGACATGCTGAGGATCTGCAGATCCTTTTATAAGGATCTGTACGACATAAAGACCACAGACAGCACTGCCTCCCATAACCTCCTGTCCTCCATCACGGAAGTCTTGGACGACAGCAAGCGGGAGAGTCTGGACCAACCACTGACCCTGGAGGAGCTGACTGGCTCCATCCGTTCCTTTGACTCGAGTAAAACTCCCGAAAGCGACGGCTTACCGGCAGAGTTGTATTGGGCTCTGTGGGACTGGGTGGGCCCGGACCTGCTGGAAGTGTACAATGACATATTTCTAGCCGGCAGCATGTCAGACTCTATGAGGAAGGGCAGCATCACCCTAATCTACAAGCAGAAGGGGGAGATGAATGATATAAGGAATTGGAGACCCATCACATTGTTGAATGTAGACTACAAGATCCTGTCTAAGGCCATCGCCAACCGGGTCAAGTCTGCTCTGGGACAGGTGAACCACCCGGACCAAACCTGTGCTGTACCTGGCAGGAAAATCTCAGACAGCCTGGTGCTGCTGAGAGATACCATTGCCTACATGCAGGACAGATGGGCGGATGCCTGCCTGGTCAGCTTGGACCAGGAGAAGGCCTTCGACAGGATATCGCACACGAACATGAGGGACGTGCTCTCCAAAATGGGCTTTGGGGAGGAAATCAGGAAGTGGATACAACTGCTCTACACCGATATCTGTAGTGCAGTCCAAATCAATGGGTGGGAATCAGACAGCTTCCCCGTCAGGTCTGGAGTCAGGCAGGGCTGCCCTCTCTCCCCTGTCTTGTTCGTCTGTTGTATTGAGCTCTTTGCCGAATCCATCAGGAAGGATGCGAGCATAAGAGGAGTGACATTGCCAGGCAGTGGGGGCACTCAGGTCAAGGCCTCCCTGTACATGGACGATGTCGCCGTCTTCTGCTCGGATCCAGGGTCGGTCCGCAGACTGATCAGCGTCTGCGACCAGTTTGAGTCGGCCACGGGGGCCAGGGTAAACCGCAGGAAGAGCGAGGCCATGCTCTTTGGCAACTGGCCCGACCGATCGTCCATCCCCTTCACCATCAAGCCTGACTTCTTGAAGGTGCTGGGGATCTGGTTCGGGAAGGCTGAGGAATGTGACAAGAATTGGCTGGAGCGGATAGCCAAGGTGGGGAAGAAGCTGGAGCTGTGGAAGCAGCGCTCCCTCTCCTTCACAGGGACAAATCTGGTCATCAGGTCTCGGGGCTGCTGTACTTGGCGCAAGTGTGGCCCGTCCCTCCCTCCTACGCCACGGGGATCACCCGGGCCGTCTTCCGCTTCATTTGGAGGTCGAGGATGGACCGGGTGCGACGAGTCACAATGCACAAGTCGGCAGACAACGGGGGTAAAAGCGTGCCCAACGTCGCCCTCATCCTGATGGCCACCTTCGTGTGTGGCTGCATCAGGCGGAGCGTAGAGCCAAGGC
Organism: Rhinoraja longicauda; assembly: GCF_053455715.1. Lineage (NCBI taxonomy): Eukaryota > Metazoa > Chordata > Chondrichthyes > Rajiformes > Arhynchobatidae > Rhinoraja > Rhinoraja longicauda. The sequence goes on along the minus strand of NC_135959.1, from coordinate 39,908,255 downwards.
ACGTGGGCACCAAGTGTCACTACCTGCTGAGGTTCTACCTGTCCCCGGTGTTGCGAAGGATGGGCCTGGCGCAGATGCCACGCAATGTGCCAGTCAGCTGGACATTGCCGCACCATCTGTCGCTCGTGGAAAGGTTCTTCCGGACCAACACCTTTGACCACAAGTCCATCGGGCAGTGGTCAGCATGGAACGTCCTGCAGGCACTGCAGGGAAATTATTCCATGGATCCTATGGCGTGGTTCCCAGAGCAGACTGCCCAGCTTGTCTGGCAAAATGCCTCATCGCCAGAACTCACCAACAAGCACCAAGACCTGGCTTGGCTGGCGGTGAGGGGAGCCCTCCCAGTCAGATCCTTCCTGCACTGCCGGAACCTCACTACCAGCGCACACTGCCCTCGGGACGGCTGCTATGGAGAGGAGATGGTGGCCCACCTCTTCACAGAGTGTGGATTTGCCAAGAGAGTCTGGAGAGGTTTGCAGGGGTCCAACGCCAAGGCCCTGTGGGGGAGGACCACAGTCTAGGGTCCTTCTGCTGCTGGACATGGGGGGCAGGGTGTGGTGGAGACGCCCCTCCAAATAAGGGATACTGTGTAAATGTCTGTAAATTTGGAAGTGAATGCCTGTATCGAATGTGTAACCTCCGGAAATGTCAGATGGGGTTGTTAAAAAAGAAGACGTTTTGTAAATATTTATTACTTGAATAAAGTATTTTTTGATATATTTTTTTTAAAAAAAAGTGATGGACTATTTAAGCAACTCTTGGGGCTCATGTTGTCGACCTCCCCGTGGTGAGTCCTGTCAACTGACCTCAGTCAGGCGAACAACAACAACCAGAGACAGCAGAAGCAGAAGCAGCTTCATAACTTCTGTTGCCTCAAACGCAAGAAGAAGTAAGCAACTCTTTATATCTAGGTTTAGGTTTATTATTGTCACCTGTACTGAGCTACAGTGAAAAGCTTTTTTTCAGAATTGGACAGTACCCTAGCTTATGGAAGGACTGTTCAGAAGCCTGATAACAGAGGGGAAGAAGCTGTAAAGAACACCCATAATATGTACTCGGGTTTGGTGCAGTAGTTTCTGGAGACATTTCTTCAGAAGTGTAGAAGTAACTAGAACCCATAATTTTATGAAGGCATTAATAAATAAAGTTGAGGCACGAGGAACTGCAGATACTGGAATCTTGAGGGAAAAACACAGTGCTGGAGGAACTAGGCGGGTCAGGCATCATCTGATGGACAGACGACATTTTGGGTCAGGACCCTTCTTCAGACTGATGGAGTGGGGGGGAGAAAGCTGGGAAAGAGAGGTGGGGGTGAGACAAAGCCTGGCAAGTGTTAGATGGATACAGATGAGGGGGTGATTAGCTGATGAGTGGATGCCAAAGTGATCAGCTGATGACAAAGGCAGGAGGTGAAAATTAGACAAAAGGGTGTCAGATAAGGAGAGAAGAGGTGGAAGGGGATGTGATGAGCGGAGGAAAGAGAGGTGGATATGTGGAAGGTGACGGGCAGAAAGGCAGGATAGTGGGAAAAATGGGTGCGCACAGGTGCGCTCTATTTAAGAGTGCACTCTATTTAAGAGTGCGCTCTATTTAAGAGTGAAAATACCTTTCAATACACTGACTCCTTTAAATTTTAAGTAACAAAATTGAATTTCCTAATTTTAAGCCGCCAGTATGTTGAAAGGTATTTTCACTTGAATAGCATAGTCTTTAAATAAGAACATTGAATTCAATGTTCATAGCCACAGGTTGTAAACTATCCAAGCGGACAAATTAAAGTTAATGCAAAAAAAGTTTTGCTAAAATAGCTTGGTGAAGAAGGGTCCCGACCCGAAACATCACTCATCCTTTTTTTCCAGAGATGCTGCCTGACCTGCTGAGTTACTCCAGCCCTTTGTATCTATCTGAGGCCCGGTGACTCATTTGGTCTACGTTTTGCAGAACACCAGCTCAGCATCTGTTTATTAAAAATGCACAGTGTCTTGATCTTAAACTCAGTTTGAACCACTTCCAGCTGCTAATTACCCTGGAGGTGAAAACACTCTTCTGATATCTGTCCTATTAATACTGCTGCAATGCTATTCAAAAGTAAAAATACTTTTCAACATGCTGGTTAGTATTTTATAATTCACAGAATTTGATATACTGGAATATCGTTACTGATGATTCAAAGAGTCGTGCAACATGCCGTTCAGCCCAACTCGTCCATGACGACCAAGATGCCCCATATAAGCTAGTCCCATTTATCTACATTTGGCCCATATCCCTCTAAACATTTCCTATCCATGTACCTGTCCAAGTATATTTTAAATGCTGCTACAGTAGCTGTCTCAACTACCTCCTCTGGCAGCTTGTTCTATATGATGACACAAAGCTGGGTGGCAGTATGAGCTGTGAGGAGGATGCTATGAGGCTGCAGGGTGACTTGGATAGGTTGGGTGAGTGGGCAGATGCATGGCAGATGCAGTAAAAATGTGGATAAATGTGAGGTTATCTACTTTGGTGGCAAGAACAAGAAACATAGAAACATGGAAAATAGGTGCAGGAGTATGCCATTCGGCCCTTCGAGCCAGCACGCCATTCAATATGATCATGGCTGATCATCCAAAATCAGTACCCCGTTCTGGCTTTTTCCCCATATCCCTTGATTCCCTTAGCCCTAAGAGCTAAATCTAACTCTTTCTTGAACACATCCAGTGAATTGAAGGCAGATTATTATCTGAATGGTGTCAGAATGGTGTCAGGGGAGGTGCAACAAGACTGGGTGTCCTTGTACATCAGTCATTGAAAGTAAGCATGCAGGTACAGCGTGTAGGAAAAGAACTGCAGATGCTGGTACAAATCGAAGGTATCACAAAATGCTGGAGTAACTCAGCAGGTCAGGCAGCATCTAGGAGAGAGGGAATGGGTGACGTTTCGGGTCGAGACCCTTCCTCTGACTGAGTACAGCAGGTACAGCGGGCAGTGAAGAAAGCAAATGGCATGAGTTCAGGAGCAAGGAGGTCCTACTGCAGTTGTACAGGGCCCTGGTGAGACCACACCTGGAGTATTGTGTGCAGTTTTGGTCTCCTAATTTGAGGAAGGATATTTTTGCTATTGAGGCAATGTAGCGTAGGTTCACCAGGTTAATTCCCGTGATGGCAGGACTGACATATGATGAAAGAATGGGTCGACTGGGCTTATATTCACTTGAATTTAGAAGGATGAGAAGGGATTTTATAGAAACAAATAACATTCTGAAGGGATTGGAGAGACTAGATGCAGGAAAAATGTTCCCGATGTTGGGGGAGTCCAGAAGCAGGGGTCACATTTTAAGAATAGGCCATTTAGGATTGAGATGAGGAAAAACCTTTTCACCCAGAGAGTTGTGAATCTGTGGAATTCCCTGTCACAGACGGCCGTGGAGGCCAATTCACTGGATGTTTTCAAGAGAGAGTTAGATATAGCTCTTAGGGCTGACAGAATTAAGGGATATGGGGAAAAAGCAGGAATGGGATACTGATTTTGGATAGTGGACACAAAATGGGGTACTGATTTTGAATGATCAGCAATGATCATATTGAATGGCGGTGCTGGCTTGATGGGCCGAATGGCCTATTCCTGCACCTATTTTCCATGTTTGTATGTTTCTATACCCACCACCCTCTGAATGACAAAGTTGCCCATCAGGTTTCGATTAAATCTATTCCCTCACACCTTAAACCTATGTTCTCTGGTTTTTGATTCCTTTATTCTGGATAAAAGATTCTGTGCATTCACCCTATCTACAGTATTCCCATCATGGTTTTATACTCTACTTCAACAGCAGGTCTGGCTTGCCTGCCGCGGAACCGGAAACCCACCTGGAGTCATCCTGGCCTTATGCTCAACGCCAAAGACTGGGGACCAGGGAGGAGAGTGGAGGAAGCCGCAACAGGGCGGGAGACACTGGACAAAGGGCCATTTTCAACAAGGTGGCGGACAGAGGAGATGATTGGTGCAGCAGGACAACGGGCCTTTAAGGCCAAGAGAAGGCTGCACTCTTAAAGACTTTGGAACTATGTTGGTGTCAGAAACATGGTGACTCTCTGTGTACTGCCTCGGTGAAGTCTACTATTACACTACAGTCGGTGCACTTTTGTACTTACCTATGATTGTGCTTATCCATAGTATGCAAAACAGAGAATTTCACCAGGTACTAGATACAAGTGACAATGAAGTACCATCATCGTCATCAAACTCCCTCAGACACTAGGTATTGCAATAATAAAATCGAGATTTTGTAGGTGATTTCTGAGGTGGTTAGCTTGCGATGTCCAGCTAGAAAACCGCTGCTGGTGGGCTAGCTGTGATTCTACAGGGTCGGGAGGGGGGGGGATGCAATAAGTTCTGGCTCCATAGTAACTGCACCACGCTGAGCAAAAAGCTTGAGGTACTCGGCGTCCTTGGAAATAGAAAGCAATCAGTTGGTGACTAATTATAGAGTTGGGCTCTGAAAGGAAGCTAACTATCGAGCCGATAAAGTTACGTGTGATTGTGCAGTCGCCCGAAGATAGATCCCTTGCACGTTAATATCTCTTCATTTATATACAATTAAAAAACGAGAAATGGTCAAAAGCTATTGCATATGATATACACTGTAACTTGCATGTGGAATATTGCAAAATGTAGTATTGTGCAAAACAAAAATTGTGGCAAATATAAATAGAACGACGATTCGGAATTCGCAAAACAATTCATAGTATCATTGTAGAATGCAATAATATTGACGATAGCGTTGTTTTATTGTTAGTACAAGTCGCATGATGCACAGCATAGAACGAAATATTAATTAGCTGCAAACCGCAACTGGCAGTTTAAATTCTTTGAAAATAAATATTTTGATTTGTCGTATACGCGAAAATGCGATCTTCAGATTGTTGAAAGGAAGGCTCAACTTTAAAATGGTGTCACTGTATCAAATGAAACGTTCTCCGCCACAATTCTCAAATAATATCGACATTTGCTCACCAATTGGACATTTACATGCGGGACCTTTGTAAGAATGATTCAACTAGAAATCGATATTTGAATCACTCCAGCCAAAGGTTCAAAATGGAAATATATATAACATATAAATAGATAGTTAGAAAATTAGGTATTGAATTGTGATTTTCGTTATTTCAGTCTTTTCACCATATTTATCTTCGAAACTGAATTCATTGGTACATTTTAACTGTTTTGGAACTTAGTACTCACTAAAAGTAATGAGGCTCTCTCTATATTGAAAGCAAACGAGATTTCAAAGATACATTTATAAAGTGACTTTACCAACTTATGGTCAACAAGTGATTTGCCAAACCTGGCTAAACCTAGAGTTTAGAAGGATGAGGGGGAACCTCATTGAAACTTACCGAATAGAGAAAGGCCTGGATAGAGTGGATTTGGAGAGGATGTTTTTATGGGTGGGAACGTCTGGGACCAGAGGTCATAGCCTCTGAATAAAAGGCCATACCTTTCGAAAGGAGATGTGGAGGAATTTCTTTAGTCAAGAGGGTGGTGAATCTGTGGAGTTCTTGCCACAGATGGCTGTGGAGGTCAAGTCACTGGGTATTTTTAGGGTGGAGATTGACAGATACTTGATTGGTAAAGGCGTCAAAGGTTATGGGGAGAAGGCAGGAGAATGGGGTTGAGAGAGAAAAATAGATCAACTGTGATTAAATGGCAGAGTAGACTCAATTGGCCGAATGGCCTACTTCTGTTTCTATGACTAATGAACTTATGAATACCTACAAACAACAATGGGATACATTTAGTGATAGTTTAACATTTAGTACTGGCCAACTTAATTTTTTATGTTCCTTCAATAGTGACATAAGATCCTTAAAACCCATCTGGGAAGGCAGATTGCATCTTGTGATTATTCTGGAGAAGGCCAACACCCCTAAAACCCTTCCCCCTCTCCTTTCTTTCTCCCTATCCCTATCCCTAACCCACTCCCCTCTCCACCACCCCCCCCCCCTCTCCTGTGCCCCACCTGGACTTGCACCTATTTATTCACTCCCCCTCCATCTCCATTCCTTACTCCCTTCACAATTTGCAACTCTTTAATCCTTTTGTCTCACACTGACACAGGGCGGCACGGTGGTGCAGCTGGTAGAGCTGCTGCCTCACAACACCAGAGACCTGAGCTCGATCCTGACCTTGGCTGTTGTCTGTGTGGAGTCTGCATGTTCTCCCTGTGATTGGGTGAGTTTTCCCCAGGTGCTCTGGTTTTCTCCCACATCCCAAAGACGTGTGGGTTTGTTAGTTAATTGGCCCTCTGAAAGTTGTCCCGAGTGCGTATGGAGTGGATGAGAAAGAAGGATAATATAGAACTTCAATTTCAATGTTCAATTTGACCAAAGTGCTGTACATCAGTGCAGGTACTAAAAAAGAACATACAATAGCACACAAACCTAACAACACAGACATAAACAGTTTACAGCGCCCCCTCAGAGGGCCTCAAACGCTAGGGAATAGAAGTATGTTTTGAACCTGCTTAAATGACTTAAAGGAGTGGATGGAGGGGGCAGTTCTGATGGGGAGTGGGATGCTATTCCACAGTCTAGGAGCTGCAACCGCAAAAGCGCGGTCACCCCTGAGCTTAAGCCTTGACCGCGGGACAGTCAGTAGCCCCAAGTTGGCCGACCTGAGGGACCTGGTGTTTGAGTGGTGGGTTTGAAGATTTTTGATATGGGGGGGGGGGGGGGGGGGCAGCCCGTTTAGGGCTATGTATGCAAATAGGAGGAGCTTGAAATCGATTCTGTACCGTACTGGGAACCAGTGCAGAGAGGCCAGAATCGGGGTGATGTGGTCTCTTTTACAGGTACCCGTCAGGAGTCTTGCTGCGGCGTTTTGGACCAATTGCAGGCGGTACAGGGATGATTGGCTGATCCCAGTGTATAGGGAGTTGCAATAGTTCAGGCGGGAGGAAATAAATGCGTGGATGATTTTTTCTAGATCTTCAAATTGGAGGAATGGTTTGATTTTAGCTATGGTACGAAGCTGGAAGAAACTGGCTTTTACCACAGAGTTGACTTGTTTGTCAAACTTAAAAGCGGAGTCAAATATCACGCCAAGGTTTTTGACATGTAGTTTGACTAGGGTGGATAGGCTTCCAAGGCTGCCTGTTGTCGTTTTGATGGAGTCGGGGGGGCCGAATAGGATGACCTCAGACTTGCTCTCGTTTAACTGAAGGAAGTTCTGTGCCATCTGGTGTGTCTCCACCTCTCTTTTCAGAACACATAATAAATTAACGAGCATCTGAAGTTTAACATCATAATTGGCTTATTAAAATCAATTCAGAATTATTTTTTTTGTATTAAACTATGGTTTTGTTTTAAATTTGCAATGTAACATTTAAAGGTCTGACATCTGGGAATTTTGTAGAATTTGTCTGTGTTGTGCTGAACATGTCTGTGCTGAACATGATGCCAAGTTAAACTAATCTCCTTTGCCTACACATTCTAGCACAATCTACTTTAACAACTTTTCCATTGATAGTCAAAATTCCTATGTATATGATTGGAACATACAAAGAACTGCAGATGCTGATTTACAAAAAAAGACACAAAGTGCTGGGGTAACACAATAGGTCAGACAGCTTCACTAAAGATGGGCTTCGACTCGAAACATCACCTATCCATGTTTTCCAGTGATGTTGCTTGACCAACTGAGTAACTCCAGCACTTTGTGCCTTTTTAAAATATGATTGAAAGCATTGTATATATAAATATCTAGGACTGAACTAGCAGTTTAGCCCTTTGGCCAGTAGTTATGACAATAACATGCTGGCACAGATAGAATCCTTTCAATTATACAGAGAGAAAAGTAAAAGGTGAACAAACTATGAATACAAATATATAAAATAGGATCAGGAGTAGACCATATCATCCCTTGAGTCTAGTCAACCATTCAATAAGATCGTGGCTGATCTAACCTTTGAGGCTGACAACTGACTCAACCTTTGCGGCTCCTTGGTTAATGAATTCTCAAGATTCATAACTGTCAGACAGAAGAACTTCCTCCTCATCTCCATTTTAAATAGCTGAGCCCTCTCCCAACCTCTCCCTATAGCTTAGGCCTTTAAGTCCAGTAAGATCCTCTTCAATCACAGCTGCTGCGTCTCATTCAGCCGTACTTTATGACAAAAATCCCCAAAAAGCAATCATCAAGCACAACTTCGACTCTGCTTTTCCATTTTAATTTTCAAAATTTCTTATTAATAATTTTTGCTTATTGCTTCCATCTTCCCTGGTTACTATGGTATCTGTTTCATGGTGCATCTATTCCTCAATATTACACTCAACAAACCTGGATGTTTGTAGACACAAAGAATTGCAGATGATGGTTTGTAAAAAAAATACACAAATTGCTGGAATAACACAGCAGGTCAGGCGGTATCTCTGGAGTGCATATCTTTGGGTGCTCCGGTTTCCACCCACACTCCAAAGACATACAGGTTTGTCGGTTAATTGACTTTGGTAAGATTGTAAATCGTAAATTGTAAAATTGGTCAGCACGGACTCAGTGGACTGAAGGGCCTGTTTCCATGCTGTATCTCTAAAGTCTAAGTGTATCATGGATAGGTGATCCATGTCGGGACCCTTCTTCAGACCTGAAACATCACCTATCCATGTTCTTCAGAGATGCTGCCTGACCTGATGAGTTACTCCAGCACTATGTGTCTTTTTTTAGAAACCAGCATCTGCAGCTCCTTGTGTCCACCTCATTTGGCAGCTTGTGGCCTGATAATATGAATTTTCTATGTTAATACCCTAGCCATATTCTACTCTTGATCAGGTAGGTGTTTATGCCACAAGATACACATTCTGTTTTGTGAACCATTAATAACATCTCCCTAATTTGGAACCAACACTCATTTGGTTGGGGATTAGCGACTTTCTCTCATTAATTAGACCAGAGGTAGCTGTCAATTCCCAGCTCTTCCCATCCCCTTAGTAACACGCAGGCGCAGGGACGATCGCGGAAGTCACGTGAAGGCGGCGGCGTCCTGCGTTGCCATGGAGCTGCCGGCCACGTGGTGCGGTAACGGCAGGCGATTGGTGGGATTCAATAGACGCGGGCTGATTGAAAGTAATTTGCTGCAGGATGGGCTGGGAGCGAGTGGTTCAGCGCCGGCTCAGCAATTAGACCGGTGCCCCATATATACCGAGCACCTGCGCCCTACTCTAGCTGCGTGGAGTGATACGAGGAGCAGCAGACGAAAACAAAAAGGGAGAAAACGAAAACAAAGAAAAATAAATAGGCAAAGGTTACCAGTCGCAGCCATGCATAGGAACAACGCTGCCAAGCGCAACGCCAACCAGGAAAACATTTGTTCCGTCCCACAATACTGCCCCGTTCTTCAAAAGCAACGAACCGTTTTGGGGGTGTTAAATGAAAACGAGCAGCAGAAGCGTTCACTCTATCAGGTAGCATGGATTTGGTTGACATTATTACCATATTACTATGTCTTTTCTATTATATCCATGTTAAAGATGCATTTTATTGTAGAATTATAATAAATTAATTTGTAATTATAAAACTTGTTGGGCACTTTTTACGCAGCGAGATGGTCATTTTTTTCCAGATTGGGTAAAAGCAAAGTCTAGAGGGTATCGCTTTAAGATGAGAGGGGCGAAGTTTAAAGGAAAATAAATCAGCATTGATTGAATAGTGGAGTAGACTCGATTGGTTGAATGGCCTAAATCTGAGATATCTTGCCACAGACGGCTGTGGAGGCCAAGTAATGGATATTTTTAAAGTGGAGATTGACAAATTCTAAATTAGTAAACGGTTCTGTGGTGAAGGCAGGAGAGTGGGGTTGAGAAGGAAAGATAGATCGGCCATGATTGAATGGTGTAGACTTGCTGAGCAAAATGGCCTAGAATTCTCCTAGAATTTATAAACTGGATGTGCGGGGAATTATTTGTTTTTTACAGGGTGATGGGTGCCAGGGATGGTGGTGCAGAAACGATAGTGGCGTTTAAGAGACTGGTGGATAGGCGCGTGGATATGGAAGGATATAGATCACGTGCAGGCAGATAAGTGATGGTCTTGTGTTCGGGGTCATTGTGGCCGAAGAGCCTGCTCTTGTGCTGTACCGTTCCGTTTTAACAGTGTTATGTTCTCTGCAGCGTTATGTTCTCGTTTCGAGTCGGGACCCTTCTTCAGGCTTTGCTTTGTTCGTAATCCGAAGAAGAGTCCCGACCCGAAACGTCACCCATCCATGTTCTCCAGAGATGCTGCCTGGCCAGCTGAGTTGCTCCAGCACTTTTGTGCTTTTGTGTAAACCAGCATCTGCGGTTTATTTCTTCGACAGCGCTTCTTTAATGCTTCTCTGTACTTGCTACTCCAGGTGCCGGCAAAACCCAATGTATTGGCCGCGGACCATGGCTCCGGCGCTGTTAAGAGCAGCACCGCTTTTACGGAGTGCCCAATTACGTTTGTATCGAACCCGAACTTCAGTGTTTACATGGAGGAGGAAGTCCAGGATGAGGTCGAAGTATCAGAGTACAGCCTGACATGCGAGTTGGAAACCAAATTGGGGGAGGTTGGGCAGATCTCTAAACCCGGCGGCGACTCTTTGTACCTGGATCTCAGTGAAGGTAATTGCAAGAGTTTTATTTTCGAGAGGCAGCGTGGAAACGAGCCCACCCGAGTCCGTGCCGACCAGTGATCTCACATTCACACCAGTTCTGTTATTCAACTTTATCATCTACTCCCTACACACTAGGGCCAATTTTACCTACAAAAAGTGGGAGGAAACTCTCGCGATCACAGGGATAACGTGCAGACTCTACACAAACAGCACCCGAGGTCAAGATCGAACCCGCGTCGCTGTAAGGCCGCGGCTCTACACGCTGTGCCACTGCGCCGCACCGTTGCAAATCCCAGTATCACCAAACTTGTTATTTTTTAACACTATGAAGGCCTTGCCGTTACATTTTTTTGTTTGTATTCTATTCTTCCGTTTCGGGACAAATGACAATAAAACACTATTTGAAGATCTTCTTGCTGTTTTTGCATCTAAATCACGAACCGACCTGTATGACCCGCTTCCCACGCCTTCTTTGCAGCTTCACCCATGGTAGTGGATTCGTCGATCCGCTCTTGTCGTTGTCACGACGATTCCGATGATCGCGTTGATTTTCTCGCTGCAGGAGAGTACGCAGAAGACATTTATCACTATCTGCGAGAAGCCGAAGTAAGTTCTGCGTGCTGTGTATTACTTGAACTGGTGTTGGCTGCAACCTTTCCCTCTCCGCTGTATCACCACTTGTAAAATTGGCAACTGTACGTGATATGTAAAACAGTGCAGCACAGGAACAGGCCCTTCGGCCCACTATGCCCGAACACGATGCCCATTGAAAAGCCACTGCCTACACATGATCCATTCCATGCCATCCACTGCCTTCACCACCACCCCGGGCAGCATGTTCCAGCCCCTCCCCAACACGTTTTAAAAACTTTCCCTGTACATCTCCTTTAAACTTTATCCCTCTCACCATTAAGTTATACCCTCTTCTTTGACATTTCTACCCTATCTGTGCCACTCATAATTTTACAGATTTCTTCCATTTCCCCCCCTCAACCTCTGACGCTCTAGAGAAAACAATCCAAGTTTGTCCAATATCGTTGTAGTTAATGCCATCTAATCCAGGCAACATTCTGGTAAACTTCTTCTGCATTCTTTACTGAATGGGAATGTTGCCTTCATAAAATCTCAATACAAGGTTAATTTTCCCCCTGTGGGAGAACATTTTATCAAACTTTGTCTAGAAACACAATAGCTTTTTTTATTGTACATTAGTTTTTCACCGTTTTCCTGTTTGCCTCCCACAAATCCCAAGTCACATTTGAGGTGTCGAGTACAGCAAGGAACAATGGAAGGCAAAACTAATTAGATGCAATGTAACATTGAGGGGCATAGATAGGGTAGACAGTCAGAACATTTTCCCCGGGGTGATGAGGGCATAGCTTTAAGTTGAGAGGGGGAAGGTTTAATGGAGATGTGCAGGACAAGTATTTTTTAGTGAGGGGGCTGAAATGCACTGCCAGTGAAGGCAGATACGATAGTGGCGTTTACGGCTTTTGGATTGAAGCATGGAAATACAGGAAATAGAGGGATATGATCATGTGGAATGGAATACTTTATTGTCACTAAGCATACCCAATGTATACAAACAGCAGCCACTTGTGGCGCTGGCAAAGTTGCAAAGCACACCGGCTCCTTCTTTTGTTCTTCCCCCTCCTCCCCCAGGCCGGGTTCTCCATTGTTCTCCCACCAACTCCCTATCGGCGGTCCCCCCATGCCGGTCCTCCATTGCTCGTCCCCTTCCCTCTCACTGTAGCCCCCCCTCCCCACGCTAGGTCTTCCATTGTTCTTCCCCCCCCCCCCCCCCCCCCCTCCCCCTCACTGTGGTCCTCCACGCTCTCATCGACCGTCTGCAGGCAGATGAGATCAGTTTAACTTGGCATCGTGTTCGGCACAGACATTGTGGTCCGAAGGGCCCGTTTCTGTGCTGTACTGTTCGATGTTCTTTGACCAGGAATATGACCAGGACAGATTGGGGGAAATGGGCCACACGCAGGTAAGACTAGCTTAGATGGGACATCTTGGTCGGCATAGATGAGTTGGACCAAAGGGTTGTGCTGTTCTAAGTTCAAACATGAATTAACAAACAACTCTGAACCTTTTCAGATAAGGTGTATGCCAAAGTTTGCTTACATGAGGAAGCAGCCTGACATAACGGCCAGCATGCGTTCTATCCTTGTGGACTGGCTGGTGGAAGTCAGCGAGGAGTACAATCTGCAAACTGAAACCCTGTACCTGGCAATAAACTACCTGGACAGGTTCCTATCCTGCATGTCAGTGCTGAGGGGGAAGCTGCAACTTGTTGGGACAGCGGCCATGCTGGTGGCGTCGTAAGTTTTAAATTAAAATTTAAACATAAACCAGAATTTGTAAGCTCTAATGGTCTAGTGTGTAGAACTTTGTACTACCTGACATGTCTTATCTTTAGGAAATATGAGGAGATCTATCCCCCAGAGGTTGATGAGTTTGTCTACATCACGGATGACACCTACACAAAGAAGCAACTTCTGCGCATGGAACACCTCCTCCTCAAGGTGTTGAGCTTTGACGTGACCGTGCCCACTGTCAACCAGTTCCTGACACAGTTCCTGAAGGAGGAGGGCATTGGTGGAGAATTGGGAAGCTTGGCCATGGTACGTGTTGTTGGTTTGTGAAATCCAAACTCGCGAAATGGCCGAAGACTGGTCTATTTATTTGTCTGTTTTTATATTTGGAACCTTTTGTTTATTATGGATTTTAGAGTACTACTAGACCAAGTGGACCCATTGGGCCCAAACCTCTCCTGCATTGGTGCAGCACCCTCTTCCTCCCTCCCCCATCGCTCCTCCCTCCCCCCTCCCCCGTCGCTCCTCCCTCCCTCCCTCAGATATAAGTATAGTGAATGAAGGTGCAGTTTAAAAATGACTCCATAATGGTGTTGGTTGTGACAATTGAGTACTTCAAATAATTTGGCTTGGCTAATGCAAGCTTTGGCTAATCGTCCCCGTCCACCTATATTCCTTCTAGCTTTACACTTTTCTATCCTTATCTTGCTCTCGTCTTTTCATCTGTAATCTTTGGTCTACACATCGGTTGAACCCCTTCACCTTTCACTTGCCTGGCATTGTCCTAGCCACCTTTTTCCCAGCTTTCTCTCCTTGCTGCAATCAGTCTGAAAAAGGGTCCTAACCTAATGTCACCTATCCATATGCTCCAGAGATGTTGCCTGACCCACTGAGTTATGCCAGCACTTTGCAGATGCTGATTTATGTAAAATATTTTTGTTTTTCTATATCTTGCTCCCAGACTGCAGTAATAAAAATGGCTAATTTCCTGATGGCAGGGACTTCACCGTGAATGGCAGAGCTTTGGGGAGTGTTCTACAGCAGAGGGATTTAGGAGTGCAGGTACATATTTCCTTAAGTGGCATCACATATGGCAGTCAAGAAGGCTTTCAGGCACATTGCCCTTCATTCAGAGTATTGAGTATAAAAGTTGGGAGGTCATGTTATAGTTGCACAAAACATTGAGACCACATTTGAAGTATTGTGATTAATTTTGGTTTCCTGTTATAAGAAAGTTGGAAAGAGTGCAAAGAAGATTTAAGACATTGCCAGGACTTGAAGGCCTGAGCTATAGGGAGAGGTGGGGACAGGCTCATGCTTTATTCCCTGGAAGTGGACATATTCCTTGGAACACAGGAGGGTGAGATCTTAGGTGCACAAGATAATGAGGGGAATAGGATGAATACAGAGTCTTTTACCCATAGTAGGGCAATTTGATAAGAACCTGGGGGACAATTGTTTCTATGCGAAGGATGGTATGTATATGGAACAAGCTACCAGAGAAGATGGTTGTGGCAGGTACGATCAAAATGTGATATCACTTGAAGTGTATTGCCAAAGATCAAGACTTTCATGTCAAATTAGTCAACTTGCTAACAATGTTTCTTCAATCTACAGTATATTGCTGAACTGAGTTTACCCGAAGCAGATGTGTGTCTCAAGTACATGCCCTCTCTGACAGCAGCAGCTGCTTACTGCTTGGCAAACTATACAATCAATAAAACTTTTTGGGCAAGTATTATGTTATTGACTAAAGTACAACAAAATTACCAGAACAATAAGCACAGTGGCAGACTTGCTGCCTCACAATGCCAGAGACCTGGGTCTGATCCCGACCTTGTGCTGTTTGTACGTTCCTCCTTGTGACCGCATGAGTTTCTTGCAGGCGCTCTGATTTCATCCCAAAGACGTGTGAGTTTGTAGGTTAATTGGCCTCTGTAAATTGGCCCTAGCATGTAGGAAAGAACAGTGTACAGATGATTGTTGGTCAAGGTGAACCCGGTGGCCCATGCCATATCACTAAAACTAACAAACCAATCAAACTTTGTAGATGTGTATGCTTATCTGTGTACTAAATTGAGCCACTTAATTTGAGAAAGGTGTGGACCTAGGTTAGTGTGATCACGAGTTCAGTAAACTTTGCCTAAAAACAATTAAATTAATAACCTCTGTTGGATGTCTGCCCAACATGGAGGGCAAGACCAGCTCATGCCAAACTATCCTGTAAGGAGCAATAACTGTTGGGGCAGCAGTGGCATAGCTGGTAGTCATTGCCTCAAAGCACCAAAGACCTGTGCTTAGTCCTGACCTCTCTGTGGTGTTTGCATGCATTCCCTGTGACCATATGGGTTTCCCCTGGATGCTCTTTTCCTCACATCCCAAAATGCAGGTTTGTTGGTTAAATGGCCTCAGTAAATTGCCCCTAGTGTGTAGAGCGGATGTGAAAGTGGGATAACATAGAACTAGTGTGAATGGGTGATTAATGGTTGGCATGGACTCAGTGGGCCAAAGGGCCTGTTTCAATGCTGTATCTCTAAAACTAAAAATAAATAATCACTTGTTTGACACTAACTGGCTCTATTTGGGATGTGTCTTTTATGAAATAATGCAGCATGGAAACTGGCCATTCAGCCCACCAAGCCTATACAAACCTATACTAACCATTGGGAGATTTTGCAGTGGAGCAAAGTATGCTCCATTACACTAACCTTGTTCAGTTTAAGATTTCTATGTCCAGCACTTGGAATGTACTAAAAAAGAACTGCAGGTACAAAATGCTGGATTAGTTCAGGGGCGTTCTGCTCCATAGATGCTGCCTGACCCAGCGTTACTTTAGCACGTAAGACTTGGGGATTTAGTTTTGCACAACATTTGAAACTTTAGACCAATCTAGATCACTAAACTACTTGGTATGATTTTTATTTTGACAGCCAGAATCTCTTGCTGCATTTACTGGCTACTCTTTGCTTGATATTCTACCTTGTCTGAATGACTTGCACAGAACATTCCTTCAAGCAAGGTTCCACCCACAGCAAGCAATTAAAGAAAAGTACAAGAGCTCAAAGTAAGTTTTGGGTTTCTAATTGGGTATAAAGTCTGCAATATTTTAAAATATATAAATGTACCACTTCTTGCTTCAGGTACCTTGGAATTTCCCTCATTGAACCCCCAGCAACTTTACCTCTGGAATTTTCACGTGCAATTGAAGGATGAAAATGGAGCATGGACACCACTATAGACTGAACTATTCATGGCAACATTAACACTTTAGACTGCTGCTGGGCAACTTCCTGTGGCTGTAGGCTACTCTTGGATTGTGACTTGTAAATTATTTTAATGTGCAATTTTATCTACAGTATTAATTGTTATTTAAGCACCCCATGAAGTTAACTTAATTTAACATTTTCAGTGAATGTATTTTTCATGGGCGGTAATTTAAATGCAAATATCATTTCTAACATTTTTAGCAGAAGTTACTTGGATAATAGAAATGAATGTATATTATGCTCTGCATTGGGACAACCAATAAAGCGTTTTAAAGTTGCCTTTATGATCCTGATTATTTTGGTCAAGATATATTAAAACAACTAAAATGCAACCTGGTTATTGGTTTTAGTTTAGATACATGGAAAAGGGCCATGCTGACCATTGATCACCTGTTGACACCAGTTCTGTTATCCCACTTTCACATGCTTCTTGTACACCAGGGGTAATTTAGAGTCTAATTAACTTGCAAATCTGTACACCTTTGTGGGAGGAAAGTCACACCGTCACAGGGAGAATGTTTAAACTCTGCAGACAGCACTGGAGGTCAGGATTGAACCTGGGTTTCCAGTACTGTGAGGCAAAACTGCAATGCTTTTATTGTTAATACTCGAGAGCATGGAAATGGGCTCTTGGCCCATCAAGTCCATGCTGATCAACACCGGTTCATACTAGTTCCATGTTATCCTACTTTCTCATCCATTCTCCACACACTAGGGGCAACTTACTGGGACTTGACCTACAATCCTGCACATCTTTGCAATTGTCATGTATACTGAGATAGTGAATAGCATCTGATCCTTTTGATTATTGCTTCTGGCCTCCTAAAAGGACACAGGTTTTCTGAAATTTGAGGTTGCTCTTTCATACTGATCACAAAAACACTCTAGGCAAATTTCTCCTGAATAAAAACTACAAAGTGATACACTGCCCAGTCCATGTTAGCAACTGATCGGCTATGGACTGTCTTTGGTTGCACTACAAACTTTGGTTATTGCACTGTTATGGCTATCTAGTATTGCAGTTGTTAATTTATTGTATTATACGTTATCTGCGTCTATTGCATTTGAAGGCAGGAATTTGTTGGTAGTACATTAGACAACTAAACACACTTTACTCCCTTACCATTAGACAACTAAACACACTTTACTCCCTTACCAACGTTTAATGTCATGTAGCAAAATGAAACAATGGAATTGTTTTGTCGTAGCACAACAGGTTTGTAAAGTTATATTTACTTGTATATCTTTATCTCAATATCTCTTCATATCTTGTGCATCTCTATATCTGTATCTCTCACTATCTCTTTATATTTACTATTTCTTTATATATCTTTATATAGTATCTCTTTATATTTACGTCTATTTATATCTCTTTATATTTATCACTTTATTCATTGATCTCTATTTCTTTATATCTCTATCATCTCCTTATCCATTCTATTTTATATGAATCTCTATATTTCTATCTCTCTAGATATTTACCTCCACATCCATACTATAAAGTTATCTCTGTCCCTTTGTGTGTCTGTGGCCAGATGCTAGGTTTGTTGAAGACGGTGTGAGAGTAAAGCCTGTCTCCTGCCCGGGCCTCCATCACATGCTCCTCTTCCTCCGTACATCGTTCTCTGCGCATGCTCGGCAGGAGAAAAGAATGACGCATTCCTCCCGCGTACTGGCCTCTGCGCATGCTCGGTGGGGGAGCAGCTGACGGTGTGAGGTGGAAAGCGTCTGAAATCGCGCGAGATTCCCGGCTGGTTGTCAGGGGGGCTGGCGGTAACCAAGCGCCGTTGCCAAGGACCGGGTCGTCGGGGCCCGTGCCCAAGGGTTGTTGACCAAGGCCCGGTATCTAAGGCTTTTTGCCCAAGGCCCGGGGCTTGTTGTCCAGGGCCCAGCGATGAGCAGTGCCCAGCCAAGCCCGCCACCCTGCACCCTCACGCCCTCCCCCCCGAGCACGGCCACTATGGCTGTGCCCAGTGGTGAAGCCCCTACCAATGCTGAGGGAGAAGGAACCCGGGAGACGCCTGAGAGCAGGGAGAGCGAGGAGGAGGAGGAGGACGATGAGGAGGAGGAAGACGAGGAGGAGGACGACGAGGACGAGGATGAGAGCGGAGAGAGCGAGAGGGTGCCCAGGAAGTGTGTGTACGAGGGGTGCACGGAGACCACCACCCAGGTGGCCAAACCCAGGAAGCCCTGGATGTGCAAGAAACACCGCAACAAGACATACAAGGACAAGTACAAGAGGAAGAAGAACGTGCAGGCCCTGGCCGGCACCAACAAGAGCGACGTGAGGACACTCCTTCACTGCACTCGGCTCCATTGGGTCTGTGGAGACACGAGGAAATACAGACACTGGAGTGCTGGAGGAACTCAGTGAGTCAGGCAGTATCTGTGGGGAGAGAATGGACAAACAACTTTTTTTTATCGGGACCCTTCTCCAGACTTACTCTTAGTCCAATGAGGCCTTAATCTCAAGTCCCAAGAAGCCTTACCCCCAAAAAGAGCCCCGATCCGAAACATCATCTGTCTCGTCCCCTCCACAGATGCTGCCGGACTCGCTGCATTACTCCTGCACTTTGTGTTGTGATGTTAAGATATTTGATGTCACTGGACTCGTGTCAATTGGGTCTTTGGAGATATATGGAATTGCAGATGCTGGAATCTTGAGCAGAAAAACACAAAGTGTTGCAGGAACTTAGCAGGTCAGGCAACATCTGTGGTAGGAAATGGACAGGCAACCCTCTTCAAATTGACAGGCAACATTTCGGGACAGGACAACTCAAAATGTTGTTCCCCTCCAAAGGGGCTACGCGACTCTGAATTCCTCCAGTACTTTGTGTTATGTGTATTTGGTGTTAATTTCCTACCTTTGGTGCTCTGTAGAAATGTTGTTTCTGCTAGAATGCAGTTCTTTGGGGCCTTTTGAGATTTTGGATAGCTGGCACGTTGTTTGCTGCCGAATGCAGAGCTTAACATATATAACGTATAACAACTACAGCATGGAAACAGGCCTGTCCGGCCCTACCAGCTTGGTGTCACAGAATCTCAAGTTGCAGCATGGAAGAAGACCAAAACATAAAATGTGGAGTAACTTAGCAGGTCAGGCAGCATCTGTGGAAGGAATGGCCAGGCGACATTTTAGGTTGGGACCCTTCTTTAGATCTAGAGAAAAGAGGTGAAGGTGGAGCAAAGTCTTGAAAGTGATAGGTGGATGCAGGTGAATTGATTGGCAGATGGGTGGAGTAAGTGACAAAGGTTAGAGGCAAACGGGCATCGGATAAGGAGATAAATTAAATACATCCCACCTCCCTTTTTCAGCTTTCTCCCCCTCCCTTATTTATCAGTCTGAGGAAGGGTTTCGACCCGACTTGTTTATCCCCTGCACAGATGTTGCCTGACCCGCTGTGATCCTCCAGCACTTTGCGTTTTGCTCAAGATTCCAGCATCTGCAGTTTCTTGTGTGATTGATCATTGTGTGATGCATTTATCATTGAGTTAGTGAATGTTCTCAGTAATTATCAGCCATTATTCTGATGGTTTACGTAATTTAAACTGTGGAGAATTTTGCAACGTTTAATAAACATTTAGACAGTTACATGAATATGATAGGTTTAGAGGGATATGGGCCAAATGCAGGCAGGTGGGACTACTTTAGATGGTGCATATTGGTCAGTTTCCCAATTGTCTGACTCTTTTTGTGATGCCACCTTCCACTAATCCAGCATCTTCCATTGTCATTTTTTTACTAGTCCACAAATAGCAGGAAAGCAGAGTTTAGTTAGTTATGAAGAACTTGATGTTCACTCCTTATATTTCATAGATTCCCTCGAAAAACAAAGCGATTGATGTTTGTTTAAGGTGAGAGGTGCAAAGTTTAAAGGAGATTTGCGAGGCATATTTGCGAGATTTGCGTATTTTTATGCAGTGGCTGGTGGGTGCCTCGAACAAGCTGCCAGACGTGATGGAATCAGATACGTTGGTGAGATTTAAAAGACTTTTGGATAGACACATGGATATGCAGGGAAGTATTCTGCACAAGTAGATAATGATGTTCTTTGCAGCATGTCTGGCACAGACATTGTGGGCCAAAGGGCCTGTTCCTGTACTGTACTGTTGTATGTTATCACTGTCATTAATGCAT
This sequence comes from Rhinoraja longicauda, assembly GCF_053455715.1. Classification (NCBI taxonomy): domain Eukaryota; kingdom Metazoa; phylum Chordata; class Chondrichthyes; order Rajiformes; family Arhynchobatidae; genus Rhinoraja; species Rhinoraja longicauda. The sequence goes on along the minus strand of NC_135959.1, from coordinate 39,887,927 downwards.
GAAGCAACTTCAAGCAAGAAGATTGTATTTAAATGAATAACTAAATCTGGCTGCACAATTAGATTTGAAGACCATTCTTTGTTTATAAATGCTAAATATCAAAAAGTGAGACCACACCTGGAGTACTGTGTGCAGTTTTGTTCTCTAAATTTGAGGAAGGACATGCTTGCTATTGAGGGAGTGCAGTGTAGGCTCACTAGGTTAATTCCCGGAATGGCGGGACTGTCGTATGTTGAAAGACTGGAGCGACTGGGCTTGTATACACTGGAATTTAGAAGGATGAGAGGGAATCTTATTGAAACATATAAGATTATTAAGGGATTGGACATGCCAGAGGCAGGAAACATGTTCCCGAAGTTGAGGGAGTCCAGAACCAGGGGCCACAGTTTAAGAATAAGGGGTAGGCCATTTAGCACGGAGATGAGGGAAAAACCTTTTCACTCAGAGATTTGTAAATCTGTGGAATTCTCTGTCTCAGAAGGCAGTGGTCAATTCTCTGGATGCTTTCAAGAGAGAGTTAGATAGACCTCTTAATGATAGCGGAGTCAGGGGGTATGGAGAGAGGGCAGGAACGGGATACTGATTGTGAATGATCAGCCATGATCACATTGAATGGCATGCTGGCTCAAAGGGCCGAATGGCCTACTCCTGCTCCTATTGTCTATTGTCTATTTCAGACTAATTCAGGGACCAAGCTGTGTGCAACATGCCTGTTGACAATGCTACATTCCAAAAACATTAAATGATAAAGCCTTTTTGCACAGGGTATGGCTTAGTGAAAGTGTTACTTGCTTCCTTTTGCTCTGTAGGATGACACAGATGAAAGACCCGTGTCTGTCACCAAACAGCGTCTGAGCTGCATGATCGTGCACCAAGCAAGCCGTAAAGCAAGTCTTCTCGAGCAGGTTTTAAATCAAAAGAGATTGGTGAGTTTTTCTGTGACTGACTGAATTTCACTCGCATGCGAGCACTCGGAGCTAATCGTCTTCCTTAATGTGTGCGCTAGCCCTATCTCGTAATTATAAGTTGTATCGCTGCTTCCGGCACACCTGCAATCCCGTGCATTTTCGGCCAATTTCTGGGAATGACAGAATGATTTGATAATTTATTTCAAGAAGTGAAATATTGTTCTTTTAACATAATCATTGTCATGTAAGCACCATCATATCTCCTGTCATAAACTCATCGAATCCAAATTCGGCCAACATAGACCAATATAATTAAAACAGCAAATGCTAGAAATACTCAGCGGGTCAGGTAGTCTCTGAAAAACTATTATAGTTTTGGATCTGACACTCTTATAAGAATTTTGGCTGTGAGTGCTTCCAGAATTTTCTGTTTTAGATTTTCAGCATCTGATGTTTTTTTGTTTTTGATTTGCTGTATGAATTACTTTTCATTCCCGTTTGAATTGGGATCATCCTAGTTAATGAGTATTCATTGTAACTTTGTTCATTTTTAGCATTGCCAAATATTCAAGTTGAAAGTTAGTCCACAAAAATGGCAGCACAGCTCCTGCCTCACGGCACAGGAGGTATAGATTCAATCCTAACCTTGTGTGCTTTCCATGTGTGGAGTTTGTATGTTCTTCCTGAGACCTCTGGGTGCTCTGGTTTCCTCCACATCTCAAAGACGTATGGGTTTGTAGTTTAATTGACCTTTGCAAATTGCTCCTAGTGTGTAGGGATTGGATAAGAAAGATGGATAACATAGAACTAGTGTGATTGATGATCGGTGAGGACTCGGTGGGCCAAAGGGCTTGTTTCCTTGCTGAATCTTTCAATCAATTAATCAAATCCAAAATGGAATTGGAGTGTCAAGGATCTGGCAGGAAACAGAACATTTAACTTATATTCTATATTCTAACTTTAGCAGATCTATAGAAATCTTTGATTAATGTTTACAGTATATGTGCAGTCACTTTATAAAAGTGGTCCCTAGCCCATTTTAATTGCAGACTTAGCCGATATAACCCAATATAATTAAAACACAATTTCCATCACTTCCAAAGTGATCCTACCACGAATCACATCTTCCCATCTCCACCAATATCTGCCTTCCGCAGAGACCGCTCCCTCCACAACTCATCCCTTCCCATTTAAACCACCCCCTCCCTAGATACTTTCTTGAGACTGATGGAATCAGGGGGAGAATGTTACTGTGTGATGATAGAGAAACTTGTATTGTGACATTATTTTGTTAATCTTTAATGCTATTATTTTTTTACTTGTAGTCATTATTGAGAAGTCCAGAAGTCATCCAGTTTCTACAAGAACAGCAACGATTGCTGAGTAGCCAAGCACATTCTCAACGTCAGCAGTCTCAAGACGCACCGATGTGATGCTTTCTTTGCAAAACTGGTTGGAAAATCAAAAACTAAAGGCAAAGAAGGTGGGAATGAAATATGTTCATCATTCCTTTTTACAGTTTTTCGCATTTCAAGTTTTAACTTCACTGTAACTCTCTATGAACATATTTTAAAAATATGAACTAAGAAATATAATGATGATCATGGTTAACTTCTACTTCGTGAAATACTTTGGAATGTTTGGTTAAAAGCTCTGTATGTACATTTTAAAAATTCAGCTCATTTGCATGTGTTTTTTACCAATACCATTTTTCCCCTTGTGAATGTTGTACTTTTGACAGTGAAAGATAGTTAGAGAAAAATTGAACTATTTTCTTTTGTGGGATTTTGTGATCAATGCTGAGCATTTGTAGATTGGAAGCAGGTGACTGTGTTTAATAACAAATGCTCCCTTAATCTTGCCTGGGCAATGTGTGTCATTCTAACTGTAAAACACCTGAGGAAGCTTTGATTAAGGACTCAAACAAAAACAGAACCATTGTCTTAAATCAGAACTTTTTCATACAATAACGATTCACCCTTTAAAAAAAGTTATGAACCTTGCCTGCACTCATCAGGATGTCGAAGTGAAGACAACAGAGCTCTGCAGTTTAGGTTCTGCATCTTTTGGATATTTATCCTCTGTTTTCACACAACAGTCTTTTAATATGGTTAGAGAAGCAAGTAAAACATGGAAATCAATATTGAACACACTCACGCTGTTGCAGAGATGATTATTTCCACCCCAAGTGTCAAGCATGTTCATAAGTCGTTGGAGCAGAATTAGGCCATTTGGTCCATTGAGTCTACTCTGCCATTCCATCACAGTAGATCTATCTTTCCCTCTCAACCCTATTCTCCTGCCTCCTCCCCATAATCTTTGACGCTCTTACTAATCAAGAACCTGTCAATGTCCACTTTAAAAATACCCAACGACTTGGCCTGCACAGCCATCTGTGGCAATGAATTCCAGATTCACCACCATCTGATTAAATAAATTCCTTCATGACATTGAACTTGCAATTAAGATGTGGTTCAGAGGGAAGTTTGAATTTCTGGCTACGTGTATTTAGCATTTTACAATGTAATCCTCCAATGTTCAATGCTGTTGAGGAAAAATGAAATTTATTTAAAGGTGAAGTCTTTTTTAACAATATTTTGTAAAATATAGTCTTTCAATAAATTGTGGCTTTATAATCGTTTGATTTTTGAATATCTTGGACTCCTGCATCAAGAAATTAAAGTGCTTTAGTGATAAGATTGTAAGTAAAATGGACTAAACTCTCCCTGGGAGAGTTTAACCCTTCTTATAACAGATCATCGGGGTGGGAGGGGGGGGGGTGGGGGGTGTGGGGGGGGAGAAATGGTGTCTGCTTTTGCTGATTGTCCGCTACAACCGAGTAAGGGATAAATCAAGTAATAGAGTATCATTGTATAAGTAGTAGAAACAAAGAACTGCAAATGATGGTTAATACACAAGAGGACACAAAGTGCTGGAGTAACTCAGCAGGTCAGGCAGCATCTCTGGAGAATGTGCTTAAGCGACATTTCGGGTCGAGACCCTTCTCCGGATTCTCGGTCTAGAACTTGGCCTGGAATCTCGGAGAGTTGATGGCCCTGGAGAGAAAACCAGAGGACATAGAACGGCGACTGGGGGAGAGGCGAGGATAGGCGGAGTCATTGGTCGTGGCCCGCGGGTGGCCGGAGTGCAGGTAAGGGTCGTTGATAGCGGTGGTGGCAGCAGGTGGAGTGGTGGTGGTAGGTTTGGCCCAGAAGAGGCTAGGGAGGCAGTTTGAGCCAGGGTCGGCACCTCGGCCTGGGGCTGACGGTCAGTAGGTTCATCCGCTATAACCAAAATCTATTTTTAAAGAGGTCTGTAGTAAGGAAGGTTTACAGTAAACTGATAATCCAGCAAATTTAGGAATTTAGCTGGAGTTGCTGGATTATCGGATTATCAGACTTTTGGAATTTATAGTCATAGTATATGGTGTGGAAACAGGCCCTTTGACCCAACTTGCCCAGACTGGCCAACATGTCCTAGCTACACTAGTCCCACCTCCCTGCGTTTGGTCCATATCCCTCCAAACTTGTTCTATTCATGTACCTGTCTAACTGTTTCTTAAACTTTGGGATAGTCCCAGCCTCAACTACCTCCTCTGGCAACTCGTTCCATACACCCACCACCCTTTGTGTGAAAAAGTTACCCCTCAGATTCCTATTAAATCTTTTCCCGTTTACCTTGAACCTATGTCCTCTGGTCCTAGATTCCCCTACTCTGGGCAAGAGATTCTGTGCATCTACCCGATTTATTCCTCTCATAATTTTATACACCTCTATAAGATCACCGCTCATCCTCCTGCGCTCCAAGGAATAGAGACCCAGCCTACCCAACCTCTCCCTATCGCTCAGACCCCCTAGTCCTGGCAGCATCCTTGTAAATCTTCTCTGAACCCTTTCAAGCTTGACAATACCTTTCCTATAACATAGTGCCCAGAACTGAACACAATATTCTAAATGGGGTCTCACCAACGTCTTATACAACTACAACATGACCTCCCAACTTCTATACTCACCACTCTGACTGATAAAGGCCAATGTGCCAAAAGCCTCTTTGACCACCTTATCTACCTGTGACTCGACCTTCAAGGAACCATGCACCTGCACTCCTAGATCCCCCTGCGTTACAACACTCCTCAGATGCCTACCATTCACTGTGTAGGTCCTGCCCTTGTTAGACATCCCAAAATGCAACACCTCACATTTCTCTGTATTAAATTCCATCAACCATTCCTCAGTCCAAATGATCAAGATCCTGCTGCAATCTTTCACAACCATCTTCACTATCTGCAAAACCACCACTTTGGTATCATCAGCAAACTTACCCTGTATGTTCTCATCCAAATCATTGATGTAGATGACAAACGGTAATGGACCCAGCTCCGAACCCTGAGGCACACCACTGATCGCAGGCCTCCAGTCCAAGAAGCAACCTTCCACCATTACCCTCTGCTTCCTTCCATGAAGCCAATTTGCTATTCATTCCACTATCTTTCCTTGGATCCCAAGTGATCTAACCTTCCAGAACAGCCTACCATGTGGAACCTTGTCGAATGCCTTACTGAAATCCATGTAGACAAAATCTACAGCTCTGCCCTCATCGACCATTTTGGTAACGTCTTGAAAAAACTCCGTCAGATTTGTGAGGCACGACCTCCCACTTACAAAACCATGCTGACTATCCCAAATCAGCCCTTGCCCATCCAAATGCCTGTATAACCTATCCCTCAGAATACTCTCTAGTAACTTTCCAACTACAGATGTTAAGCTCACCGGTCCATAGTTCCCAGCATTTTCCCTGCAGCCCTTCTTGAAAAGAGGCTCAACATTTGCCGCCCTCCAGTCTTCCGCTACCTCTCCTGTATTTAAGGACGATTCATAAATTTCAACCAGGGCTCCCGCAATTTCCTCTCTAGTTTCCCACAATGTCCTCACATATATCTGATACGGCCCTGGAGATTTGTCTACCTTCATGCACGATAGTACCTTCAGTTCTTCTTCGACGGTAACACTGACTGCTCTCAAGACACTTCCATTGACTACCCCCAAGTTCCTCGGTCGTCATGTATTTCTCCACGGTAGAAACAGAGGAGAAATACTCATTGTAGGCCTTACCCATCTCATGTGGCTCCAATGAGAAATGACTGTTTTGATTCCTGAGAGGTCCCACTCTCTCTAGTTACTCTTTCCCCCCTTATGTATGCATAAAATCTTTTGAAGGCATTTATTCACAAAATGCTGGAGTAACTCAGCTGGTCAGGCAGCATCTCAGGAGAGAAGGAATGGGTGACGTTTCGGGTCGAGACCATTCTTCAGACTGATGTCGGGGGGCGGGACAAAGGAAGTATATAGGTGGAGACAGGAAGATAGAGGGAGATCTGGGAAGGGGGAGGGGAAGAGAGGGACAGAGGAATTATCTAAAGTGGGAGAAGTCGATGTTCATACCACTTTTTGCCCTTCTGATTTTCTTTTTCAGTTTACTCCTTAGTTCCAGAAACTCCTCCAGGGATGCACTTGATTCCAGCTGCCTATACCTGTCCCATGCTTTCTTCTTGTTTTTGCCCAATGCTTAAATTTTCCTCGTCAGCCAAGCTTCCTTACGTTTGCCTGCTTTGCCCTTCACTCTAATAATGACGTACATATCCTGAGCATTTGTAAGCACACTTTTAAAAACATCCCTCTTGGCTGATTCCTTTCCCCTCAAATAACCTGCTCCAGTCAACTTGAGCGAGACCTTCTCTCATATCCTCAAAGTTGGCCTTACCCCAGTTGAGCATTTTAACACGTGGGCTCTCACTGTCCCTATCCATAAATATCATAAACCTAATCGAACTGGGGTTACTGGTCTCAAAAGGCTCCTCCACAAACACAAGGCCCAGAGGAAACGCACCGCGCGCAAGGCCCGGGCTATCTCCACTTCCACTGCAGCAGCCATCCACTTGTGTCCTTCGTGTGGGCGTGCCTTCCGGGCCCGGATTGGCCTCACCAGTCACTTCAGGACCCACAGTCACATATCCTCCAACTGAAAGTGAAGTCATGGTCATCTTCGAACCCGAAGAATGAACAACAACAACTTGCCCTTCCCAATTTCCCAAAGCTAGATCCATTGTTGCCCTCTAACGTATAGGGGCTTCTACATACTGCTTGAGAAAATTATTCATACTAATACCGCAAAACATTTCTAACTCACATTTTTAAATATATATTTTAGACCTGCTGTGGTGGATCTGAATGCAAACATTTTCCCATCAATCTTTTATTCCCATGCCTTAAAATTATTCAAAGACCCTACTTGCAGCAACCATGGAAGAACAGAGTTCCAAAGACTTCCAACCCTCTGAGAGGAGATTTTGGCTACATTTATTAGCAATGAACAATAATATTCTGCCTTTTTAATAATTCTCTGTAATTGCATGCATGTAGCTTTTTGTAAATCGTGTCCTAGTTTACCCAGACCGCTTTAGAGTAAATAGACCAAGGGGACAAGTTGGGCCCAAACCTCTCCTGCATCGGTGCAGCACCCTCTCCTCCCCCACTCCCCACTCCCCACTCCCCTCCCCCCTCCCCTCTCCCCCCTCCCCTCTCCCCTCTCCCCCCTCCCCTCCCCTCTCCCCTCCCCTCTCCCCTCCCCTCTCCCCTCCCCTCCCCTCTCCCCTCCCCTCTCCCCTCCCCTCTCCCCTCCCCTCTCCCCTCCCCTCTCCCCTCCCCTCTCCCCTCCCCTCTCCCCTCCCCTCTCCCCTCCCCTCTCCCCTCCCCTCTCCCCTCCCCTCTCCCCTCCCCTCTCCCCTCCCCTCTCCCCTCCCCTCTCCCCTCCCCTCTCCCCTCCCCTCTCCCCTCCCCTCTCCCCTCCCCTCTCCCCTCCCCTCCCCTCTCCCCTCCCCTCTCCCCTCCCCTCTCCCCTCCCCTCTCCCCTCCCCTCTCCCCTCCCCTCTCCCCTCCCCTCTCCCCTCCCCTCTCCCCTCCCCTCTCCCCTCCCCTCTCCCCTCCCCTCTCCCCTCCCCTCTCCCCTCCCCTCTCCCCTCCCCTCTCCCCTCCCCTCTCCCCTCCCCTCTCCCCTCCCCTCTCCCCTCCCCTCTCCCCTCCCCTCTCCCCTCCCCTCTCCCCTCCCCTCTCCCCTCCCCTCTCCCCTCCCCTCTCCCCTCCCCTCTCCCCTCCCCTCTCCCCTCCCCTCTCCCCTCCCCTCTCCCCTCCCCTCTCCCCTCCCCTCTCCCCTCCCCTCTCCCCTCCCCTCTCCCCTCCCCTCTCCCCTCCCCTCTCCCCTCCCCTCTCCCCTCCCCTCTCCCCTCCCCTCTCCCCTCCCCTCTCCCCTCCCCTCCCCTCTCCCCTCCCCTCTCCCCTCCCCTCTCCCCCCCCCTCTCCCCCCCCCTCTCCCCCCCCCTCTCCCCTCCCCCCTCTCCCCTCCCCCCTCTCCCCTCCCCCCTCTCCCCTCCCCCCTCTCCCCTCCCCCCTCTCCCCTCCCCCCTCTCCCCTCTCCCCTCTCCCCTCTCCCCTCTCCCCTCTCCCCTCTCCCCTCTCCCCTCTCCCCTCTCCCCTCTCCCCTCTCCCCTCTCCCCTCTCCCCTCTCCCCTCTCCCCTCTCCCCTCTCCCCTCTCCCCTCTCCCCTCTCCCCTCTCCCCTCTCCCCTCTCCCCTCTCCCCTCTCCCCTCTCCCCTCTCCCCTCTCCCCTCTCCCCTCTCCCCTCTCCCCTCTCCCCTCTCCCCTCTCCCCTCTCCTCTCCTCCCCCTCTCCCCTCTCCTCTCCTCCCCCACTCCCCACTCCTCTCCTCCCCCACTCCCCACTCCCCTCCTCCCCCACTCCCCACTCCCCTCTCCCATCCCCTCCCCTCTCCCCTCTCCTCTCCTCTCCTCCCCCACTCCCCACTCCCCTCTCCCATCCCCTCCCCTCCCCTTTCCTCTCCCCTCCCTAGGAGATAGATTTAAACTTTAAAATGTGAATAACTTAAAAAATATAACACCAATTTCAATTAAACTTCTTCCATTACCACCAAAGGGATGACGGTGAGTAAGGTGGTAAAGTGTTGCGCTATCGTGTACCGTTTTGGCTGTAGTTCAGGAACAAACAAACAAGAGTCGTAGTATATAGATGTGGAAACAGGTCCTTTAGCCCAACTAACCAAGTCCTGCTAACTCTATCTTTAAAAAATATATATTTTTGATAATTCACTCCTGGAAATAGTTCAATTACACAAAAGCAGACCAAAATTAATCTAGGTTGGTTTGGGAATTTATTCAATATCCAGTTCTCATGACATTGAATAATACCCATCTTGTTTCCTCTGACATTTTAGATGTTTGTACAATTCCTCCAACATTGAGTAATATAAATGCTCTGAAAGAATATTCAGTAAACCATCACATTTTCACATTCTGCAAAAAAAAATTAGAAACAAGGAACTTCAAATGCTGGTTTATAAAACGGACACATAGTGCTGGAGTAACTCAGGGGGTCAGGCAGCATCTCTGGAGAACATAGGTGAATTTTCTGGTCAAGACCCTTCTTTAGATCCATTTCAGGTTGGGACCCTTCTCCAATCTGAAGATGTATCATCCAAATTTGGGGCAAAACTAGGAAGGTGCTTGAAAGTAAGGGAAGAAGAGACGTATCAATAATATTAGACGTATCAATAATATTAGACGTATCAATAATGAAGGACATAAGTTCAATCAGGACAGTGAAGATAATGAGATTGTTCACTCTAAAACAGAAGGATCCTATCACCAACTAGAGAGCAGTCCTGAGCGACCATCTACTTCGGACTATCTTTACTCTGACTTAACCTAATTCTATCCCTTGATTAATAAAGGTGTCAGGGGTTATGGGGAAAATGGCGTTGAGAGGAAAAAATAAATGAGCCATGATTGAATGGTGTAAACTTGAAGGGCCAAATGGCCTAATTCTGCTCCTAGAATTTATGAACATGATTTTACTGGAATTTACCTTGCGTTACTGAACGTTATCCTCTTCATCCTGTATCTGTACACTGTGGACGGCTTGGTTGTAATCATGTAGTCTTTCCCTTGACTGGATAGCATGCAATAAAGAACCTTTTCACGGTGTAGGAAGGGACTGCAGATGCTGGTTTAAACCAAAGATTGAAACAAAAAGCTGGAGTAACTTAGCAGGTCAGGCAGCATCTCTGGAGAAAAGGAATAGGTGACGTTTCGGGTCTCTATACTTCATTGCCCTTTTAGAGAAGTGGCAACAACGAACCTCCTGTTGGGAAATGAGGCTGGGCAGGTGACTGAAGTGTTTGTGGAAAATCAGATTGGAAATGAACAGCGATGTATGTCTCCACATTACAATAGAGGAGGTGCTGGAGGCCTTGAGGCATAATAAGATGGATAAATCCCCAGGGCATGATTAAATGTGTCCTCGAATATTGTGGGAAGCAAGGGATTTATCATTAGATACTGAAAGACTGGAATAAGGGTAAAGTTGTGCCTTTGTTTAAGAAATGCTGTAATGACAAACCGGGGAATTACAGGCTGGCGAGCCTCACAACGGTGGTGGTAAAACTAATGGAGGGAATACTGAGGGACAGTGTGTAGGAAATCTTGTTCCACTAATTTAATTGAGTTTTTAAGAGGTCACAGGTAAGGATGGTAGACACTGTCTATGCGACCTTTTAAGTTAACACTTCAAATTGTAGTTCTTTCATCAGAATTACGTTTCTTCATCACTTCAACATTAACTCTTTTTCTCTTCCCACATATGTGACCTGGCCTGCTGATGATTTTCAGTGTTTTCTGTTTTATTATGGGATTGATTTTTTATTAAATATGCCTTGCTGTGTTACTGGCATGTCTTTTTTTGTACTCATTAAGAAGGGCTTGTGACAGTACAGTTTCTAATACTGAAATGAAAATATTGTTACTTCCCTGGGCCTCTGTACTTTCCAATTACTGGAAGCAGCAACCCACCATGGATAAAGAACAGGCAAATGTTGATTGCGCAGAAACATTTTCGTTATTGCAAAGGAAAGCCATTATTGTACATGAAGCTTAGCGAGAGTTGTTTCCCATAGAAATAACCTAGTGGAGGTTGTTGAACATGACATACAACAGAGAGGAAACTACTGTACTGCTGTGAGTTTTGTATATATCGGTCATTTTAATAAAATGCTATTCCAGAAGCATTGACATCAAATTTCTTGTACACCTCAAGGGAAAGATGGTTGTAGAAATCATCCTGACTGACTTAGCGCCAACCAAGTTGCTATACTGGGCTAGTCCCATTAGCTTTTCTGTTGCTTTTATTCACTTGCAGATATTGACAACATAGACATTTCCAATCTTTATGACATCACAATTGGTAGATTACATAAATATTAATACAAATAGTACATGTGACAAGATCAAGGTCAAATGTATGTGACTCAGAAGGTCAAAGCAGGCAATTCTGAATATCTTTTACCATCTCCTTTGAAGGGTGTCTCTGGACATAATTGACATCAGTGTTGTAATTAACAATGACATCTATGATGGAGAAATGTAATTAAATATGATCTAAGGACCAATGACTTGAAAGCTGGCATCCTGGTGCTATTGGCCAAATGAGCAGGAGTCATGTTAGATTTAGAATTTGGTCTACGTGAATCGTAAGAAATAATTCCATGATTATTTTAATATCCAACCTGGAAATACAGGCAGCACAATGTGAATGATGATCCGTTCCCCATGTGAGTAATTTGATATCTGAATTAGGATTCTTGCATTAGCAAGCCCAGTAAGGTCATTAATTCATTTTTGTGCAAAACTATAGTCAGGTCTGTTAGGTGAAAACTGAGTGCTATGTCAATACCATGACATCAGCTACTATTTGGTTGGAAAGTGGAAAGAAGGAAAAACATTTGAGTCTGTTACCTTGGATTCCTGAAATACAGCATCTCCAGAGATGCTGCCTGACCCGCGGAGTTACCCCAGCATTTTGTGTCTATCTTCAGTGTAAACCAGCATCTGCAGTTCCATCCTACACATTTTGTCTGCTCCACTGTCAAATATCCTCAAGGTATGCCTACTTTGAAGGTTCTCCTCTTCTCTCCGATGGTAGTTCTGCAACACCCTCTCTCACCAGTCTAAAGAAGGGTCCCGACCCGAAAAATGTATCTTATCCTTTTTCTATTCCTTCTCTCCAGAGATAATGCCTGATCCGCTGAGTTACTCTAGCATTTTGTGTTTATCCTGACATACACAAGTTACTCTCAAAATGAATTTGATGGTATTAGACAGAAACTTGCATTTGATGGTATCGAGCAGGAACTTGCAAAAGTTGATTGTAATAGGTTGCATCTGGTCAGAGGGACATCAGGAAAGTGGGATGGTTTTAAACGTGTCATGGTGAGAGATCAAGCTAAACATGTTCCTGTTCGAATGAAGGGAAGGGCAGATAATTGAGTTATAGAGCTGCACAGTACAGAAACAGGTCCTTTGGCTCCTGTCCAAGCCAACCAAGTTGCTATACTAGGCTAGTCCAATTTCCCTGCATTTGGCCCGAGGCCCTCTAAGCCCTTCCTATCCATATATCTGAGCAAATGTCTCATAAATGTTATAATTGTATCCACTCCTATAGCTTCCACTGGCAGCTTATATCATATACCGACTGCATCCTGAGTGAAAATGTTGCCCCCTGAGGCCATGCTTTAATCTCTTCCCTCTCACCTTAGGTGTATGCCCTCTGATTTTAGAATCTACCCTGGGAGAAATACTGTGAATATTCACTTTATCCATGCCACACATGATTTTGCACACCTCAATTAGGGCACTCCTCAGGTCACTCCTCAGCCTCCTACGCTCCAAAGAAAAGAATCCCAGCCTATCCAACATCTCCCTACATGCCAGATAACATCTTGGTGAATTTATTTTTCACCCTTTCCAACTTAATGACAACCTTCCTATAGCTGGCCAACTAGAACTGTACAGAGTACTCCAAATGTGGTCTCACCAACAAGTTATTCAGTATTATCATGATGCGCCAAAAATTGAACTCAATACATTTACCAAAAAAAAAGCTAGAGAAAGAAATGAGGAGGGAAAAAAGGGGACAGGAGATAGCTCTGGCAGATAGCATTTAAGATAAAAAGATTTCTTAACTGCAATGAGACCCTTCGGGAATTAGAGAACAGTCAGTATTACAGTCGAGGAGGTGTTGAAGGTCCTGGTGTGGTAGATAAGTCTCCCGGGTCTGATCCCCTGACATCGGTCTGAAGAAGGGTCTCGACCCGAAACGTCGCCCATTCCTTCTCTCCTGAGATGCTGCCTGACCTGCTGAGTTACTCCAGCATTTTGAGAATAAATACCTTTGATTTGTACCAGCATCTGCAGTTATTTTCTTACACAGATATATCTGAGGACACTCTGGGAAGCCAGAGAGGAAAGTACAGGTGTCCTGGCTGAAATTTACGATTTGTCATTAAATACTGGTGAGGTGCAGGAAGACTGGAGGGTAGCAAATATTGTCCCTTGATTCAAGAAGGGTTGCAGGGAAAAACCTGGTCATGATGCACCAGGTCAGTGAGCCTAACATCTGTGGTCAGAAAGTTACTAGAGAATATTCTGAGGGATAAGATATACGTGCATTTAGATGGACAAAGGCTAATTAGATGTGATCCAAAAGGTTGATGAGGGCAGAGCTGTAGACATTTGTAGACATGGAAGAAAGCAGAGAGTGTTGGTGGGAGGTTGTTTTTCAGACAGGAGACCTGGGACTAGTGGTGTGCCTCAAGGTTTGGTGCTGGATTCATTGTTGTTTATCATTTATATCAATGATTTCAATGAGAACGTAAAACGCATGATTAGCAAGTTTGCAGATTACACTAAAGTGGGTGGTATTGTTGATAGTGAAGGTCAAATATTGCAGCAGGATCTTGGTGGGTTGGCTGAGGAATAGTTAATGGAATTCAATGAAGTGAAATGTGTCGTGTAGCTTTTTGGGAAGTCTAACAAGGACAGGACCTAAACAATGAATGGTAGGACTCTCAAGAGTGTTGTAGAGCAGAGGGATCTAGGAGTGCAGGTACAATTGCTCCTTCAAAGTAGCATCACAGGTTAAAAAGCCTTTTGGCACATTGTCCGAGAATAGAGTATAGAAGTTGGGAAGTCATGCTACAGTTGGATAAGACATTGGTGAGGCCACATTCAGAGTATTGTGTTCAGTTTTAGTTGCCATGTAATAGGAAAGATTTTGTCAAGCTGGAAAGGGTACAGAGAAGGTTTATGAGGATAGGAAAAAAAACTGCAGATGCTGGTTTAAATCGAAGGTAGACACAAAATGCTGGAGTACCTCAGCGGGTCAGGCAGCATCTCAGGAGAGAAGGAATGGCTGATGTTTCGGGTCGAAAGGTTTACGAGGATGTTGCCTTGACTTGATGGCCTGAGCTATAGGGAGAGATTGAGCAGGCGAAGACTTTATTCTTTGGAGCGCAGGAGGATGGGCAGCATGTAACCTTTCCATGATTTATATTGCTTGTATTTGGTCAGCTGTTTTAAATGTTAATCATTTTTAAAAAGTATTTATCTATTTTAGTATTTTTGAAAATCAACAAAGTGTATATACTGGAAATGTGGAATAAAAACAAAGTGCTGCAAACACAGCAGGTCAAGCGGCATCTGTAGAAAGAAAGAATTAATGAATAATTTCTCCATGAGTAGCTCAAATGAAACCATTACCTTGGACGATATAAAGCTATTTGGTAGAGTAGTTTTCTGAATACATGTAGTAACCAAGCACATTGGGAAGTCACAGACTTACTGTACTACACATTATTTTCAGTTCATTAGATTTCTGTAATACAGATTTTGAAAATATTTGTAGCACATAGTCTCAATCACATAATTTGATTGCTAGCATTGTCCAATTAAGATTACAATTATGCATTTCATTTGGGAATTGTTACTTCCCAAACAGTGTACACTATTTAAATTAACTCTCAATTGTAAATTTATATTTGCCTTTATTTTACAGCTGAGAGCATCACCTATAAAGTCACCAGAGAACATCATGGAATCACAATGTAAGATTTATTCTATGCAATATACCTATGAATTGTTTATTATTGTATCAAGACCTCCCTCCGTACATCTAATCCTAGCAATTTTCTTTCCAATGTTTTCCAGAATATCACCTGATCACTCTCCCGTCCCCTCTTCAAAGTTTTTTCAGCCCCAATCTGTGATCCCCTATTCAAAACTAACCCTACTTTCCTTTCCATACTACTCTGATCATTTCTTACCACCCAGCCATTTCCCCCAATCTTCCCTCCCATGTTTCTCTCACTGATAATCTCACCCTGATTATTGTTGCCCTGCCAATCTTCTCTGTCAAATTGATCATTCCTGCTCCACTTAATGCCCTATAACTTTCTCCACCATCTCACACTCTCCCTTAGTAAATGATCACAGAAAAGGACCTGTTAACACAATTACATGTGCAGAACTAGTTTTATCATACTCAATGCTTTAGGCATTACGTTCAATAGAATGTAATACTTCAGTGCCTGGGGTGGGGTGCTTGCACAGTATTACAATGCACGTCAACAAAGATAAAGAATTTCCAGCTGCCAAAATTTCTTAGCTCCCTTCAATTCTGGTAGTTTGTGTTATTCTTATCTAAGAAAATAGGGATGTCAAATTGTAGTTGTTGGTCAGTGATAACTTCACATTTTGTATATTTATCTATTTTCCTTTACTTTCAGAGTTTTAGAAATATCAAAGTTTTTGGAAATGAATTAAAAAACTGAAAAATCAAAAGCTACAAGTGCTGAAAATCTGAAATAATATAGAACAGTACAGAACAGTCCACGATGTCTGCTGACATTGTTGCCAAATTAAACTATTCCTTTCTGCCCCTATATAGAGTCGTACAGCACGGAATTTGGCCCAATCTGCCCATGCAAACCAAGAACTATCTGCACAATTCCTACCTGCCTGTGTTTGGCCCATATCCCTCTAAATCTTTCCGATCCATGTACCTGTCCAAATGTCTTTTAAATGTTGTTCTAGTACCTGTCACAAATCCCTCCTCTGGCAACTCGTTCCATATATCCACCACCCCTCAAAAAGTTGCCCCTCAGGCTTCTATTAAATCTTTTCCTCTCTCATCTTAAACCTATGTCCTCTGGTCCTTGATACTCTGGATAAAAAACACTGTGCATTTACCCTATCTGTTCCCCTCATGATCCTATATACGTCCATAAGATTGCTCCTCATTCTTTTGTGCTCCAAGGAAGAAGAACGGTCTCGACCCGAAACATCACCATTCCTTCTCTCCAGAGATGCTGCCTGTCCCGCTGAGTTATTCCAGCATTTTGAGTCTATCTTCTGCAAACCAGCATCTGCAGTTCTTTCCTACACAATATTCCAAATGTAGCCTCACCAAAGTCTTGCATAATTGGGTGGCACAGTGGTGCAGCAGCAAAGTTGCTGCCCTACAGCATCAGAGACCCTGGTTTGATTCTGACTGCAGGTACTGCCTGTATGGAGTTTGCACATTCTCCCTGTGACCGCGTGGATTTTCGTCCGGGTGTTCCGGTTACCTCCCACATTTCAAAGACATGCAGGTTTGTATATTAATTGGCTTCTATAAATTCCGTAAATTGTGTGTAGGATAGAACTAGCGCACAGGTGAGCATTGGTCAGCGTGGACTTGATGGCCAAAGGGCCTGTTTCTACACTATCTCTAAACTAAAACTAAACTAAACTAAACTGTACCATAACATCCCAACTTCTATGTTCATTACCCTGAAAATATCCTTGAAAACCAATGGACTTCTTGACCACCCCATCTACCTGTGAGGCCAGTTTCAAGGAACTATGTACCTGCCCTCCAAGATCCCTCGACTCTACAACACTCCTAGGACCCTGCCATTCATTGTAGGTCCGGCCCTGGTTTGACTTCCCAAAATGCACAACCTCACACCTTTACATAAAAATTGATCTTTATTCTTCCATTTCCTGAATATTCAAATGCTAATATAATAGCCTCTTATATGCCACTATCATAACTGCCTTCACTACCTCCCCTAGAAGCTACTTTCAGATGCCTACCACTCTCTGTATAAAAAAAACTAGCACTGCACATTTCCTTGAAACTTTCCTCATATAACCTTAAAGTTATGCCCTTCTAGTATTTGACATTTCCACTTTGGCAAAAACACTCTGACTATCTACCTTGTCTATCTCTCAGAAATCTATAAACTTCTATCATAGAGCATAGAACAGTATAGCACAGGAACAGGACCTTTGGTAAAAATATCTGTGCCGGACACGATGCCAAGTTAATCTGCTCTGCCTGTGTGTAACCTATCTTCCTCCATTCCTTGCACATCAATGTGCCCATCTAAAACCTTTTCAATACCATTATAGTAAATATAGATCAGTTTTCATTCCAAAGAGAGAGATGAAATGTTACCTGAAAAAGGTATATAGAATTATGAGGCATAGATTGGATATATATGCAGAATCTATTTTCCCATGATTTTCACGAGGGCATAAATTTAAGGTGTGTGGAAGGAGTTTACCAAAAAAGTTGGCATGTTCATGGTGGATCAATGGACCCCTTTTTGTGCTGCACTAGTCAATGGCTCTCTAACTAGAAAAGTGTAAAAGTTAATCTTGTAACAGAACAGGCTAAAGTGTTCTCTATCTATTTTCTAAGGTTATTTAATAACATGCCATATAATAGGTTCATTAACAACAAGAATAACAAGCTGCCCAACTAGAGAGAAAAATGTCAGTTTACAGAAAACAGAGAGCAATTATGAAAGACTGTTTGCAGACTAGAGAAATATGAACTGATGAGTTCCCCGGGAGTCAGTCGAGTCACACAACAAAGTAACAGGCCTTTCGGCCTAACCCGTCCATGCCGACCTAGATGCCTCCTCCAAGCTAGTCCCATTTGCCCATGCCCAGCACAGATCCTTCGAAACCTTTCCTACCCATGTGTTTGTCTGTTAAATGTTATTACAGTACCTGCCTCAACTACTTCACCCAACAGCTCATTCCATAGGACCATTGCTTTTCTTTAATATTTATTGATCACGTGAACTTGGGTGTGCAAGCCACAGTTGTCAAGTTTGCACATAATACAAAACCTGGAGGTGCAATGAAGTGTATGAAGGATGGTCAGACACTTCAGCTCTAGAGACCCGGGTTTGATCCTAACTACTGTAGGGAGTTTGTACGTTCTCCCTGTTTCTTTGGGTGCTCCGGTTTCCACCCACACACCAAAGACATTCAGGTTTGCAGGTTAATTGGCTTTGGTGAGATTGTAAATTATCCCTAGTGTAGTATAGTGCTAATGTATGGCGTGATCGCTATCGGTGGGCCGAAAGGCCTGTTTCCATGCTGTATCACCGGGTCCACACCATTGATCATCCATTTACACTGGTTCTATATTATCCCACTTCCTCATTCACTCCCTACACATTAGAGGCAATTAATCTACAAACCCACAAATCTTTGGGATGTGGGAGGAAACTGAAGCACCTGGTGGAAAACAACATGGTCACATGGAGAACGTGCACAGACAGCACCCGAGGTCAGGATGAAACCCAGGTCTCTGATGCTGTGGTTTGGGTGGGAAGGGATGAATGAACCAAGGATTTGCAGAGGGAGCGGATTCTGTAAAAAGATGGGGGTAGGAAGATGTGACTGGTGGTGTGATCACATTGGAGGTGATGGAATTGACGGAGGATGACGTGCTGGATGTGGACGCTGGTGAGAGACAGGTGAGAGAACTCTCTCCTTGTTCTGTCTTGGGGAAAGGTTTCAAGGTCAGTTTATTGTCTCATGTACCAATTAAGGTACAGTGAAATTTGAGTTACCATACAGCCATACTAAGTGAAAAGCAACAAGACACACATAAAAGTTAACATAAACATCCATCACAGTGCAGAGGCCCAATCAATTCCCTCTATTAACTCACTCCCTACTGGAACCTGTCCTTACTCTCAACATCTTCCCTTTAGACTCCTCATACTTTCTGCAAGTGTAGCCATGGGCACTCGGAAGGTGGAAAGGGGTAGGGATGGGATTAAACTGGTGGTGAGATCACGGTGGATGTGATGGACGAGTAGTCGAGTAGACTCGAACTATGCCTACCTTTTTTTCATTTATGTTGAACGATTTTTGTTCTATCTGTACACTGGTACCATCCCTCAACTCTTTCTGTGCTACATCAATGACAGCATTGGGGCTGCCTCCTGCACCTGTGAAGAACTCATTGATTTCATTACTTTTACGAATAACTTCCACCCTGCCCTTAAATTCACGGACTATCTCCGACACCCCTCTTCACTTTCTTGATCTCTCTATTTCCATCACAGGGGACAGACGATGGACTGACCTCTACTATAAACTTACTGACTCCTACAGTTATCTGGACGATGCTACCTCCCACTGTGCCTCTTGCACAGATGCTCTACCCTTCACTCAATTTCTCCATTTCCTCCACATCTGCTCTCAAAATGAGGCTTTCCATTCCAGGGCATGCAAGATGTCTTCTCCCTTTAGTAAATGTGGTTCCCCCCATTTGCAGTCATAAATGGATCCCTGCCTGCATTTCATCTGTCTAGTAATTCTGCTCTCACTCTACCATGGAACAAGGATAGGGTTACCCTGGTCCTCACCTTTCATCCCACCAGCCTCTGCATCCAACACATCTTCGTCCGACATATCCATCACATCCACCGTGATCTCACCACCAGTCTAATCCCATCCCTACCCCTTTCCACCTTCCGCAGACTGTTCCATCCGCAACTAATTGGTTCACTCATCCCTTCCTACTCAACCTCCCCCTCCTCAGATACTTCCCCTGCAACTGCAGGAGTTGTACCATCTGTCCCTATACCGGTTCCCTCGCCTCCATCCAGGGACCCAGGCAGTCCTTCCAGGTGAGACAGAAGTTCATGTACATCTCTTCTATCCTCATCTACTGCATCCAGTGTTCCCGATGTGGCCTCGTGTCCATCAGCGAAACCAAGCATAGATTCAACCAAAGAATGCCGCTTGTTCCGGAAGGCCTAATGGATCTCCAGATTGTGAAACATTTTAACACTTCCCATACCCATGCTGACCTTTCTGTGTTGGGCTTCCTCCATTGACAGAGTGATGACGCACACAGATTGGAGGAACAGCACCTCATATTCTACATGGGTAGCTTACAAGCCAATGGTATGAGCATTGAATTACCCAATTTTAGGTAACTACAACCGCCACCTCCTTCTTCCCTCATCCCTTCATACCATCACTCCATCTCCCTTCATCCTTGTTCCCCACCTGGACTTGCACTTATTTCTCCCCTCCTCCTCCACTACCATCTGCATTCCTTCCTCTTGCTTCACCATTCACAAATCTTCAATCCTTTTGCCTCATACCTTCTGTCTTTTCATCTCTGGCCTTTGTCCAACCATCTGCCCATCAAAACCCCCTTTACCTGTATCCACCTATTACTCGACAGCTTTGTCCATCCTCTCCTCTTTTCCAGCTTCCCCCCCATGTTCTCCTCAGATGCTGCCCTGTCTTTTTTTTTGTAAATCTGGATAGTATTGTAGAATAGAGGCACACGAGTACAAGTACATAGATCCAAAATGGTGTTGACATAGGTAGACAAGATGTTGAAGAAGGCATTCAGCAACCTTGTTTTTTCATTTGCAACAAGACACACATAAGACACACATGAGGTGTAGTCTGAATCATAGAGTCATGCAGCTTTGAACCAGGCCCTTCGGACCAACTTGCCCATGATGACCAAAATGCACCATCATCACTAGTCCCATCTGCCTGTGTTTGACCCTTTTCCCTCTAAAACTTTCCAATCCATGTACCTGCCCAAATGTCTTTTCAATGTTGTTATAGTACCTGCCCCAGCTATCCCCTCTGGCAGCTTGTTCCATATACCCACTATCCTCTGTAAAAGAACACTGTACCCCTCAGATTCCTATTAAATTGTTTCCCTGTCTCTTTAAACCTATATTCTCTGGTTCTTAATTCCCCTACTCTGGGTAAAAGATTCTGCGCATCTACCCTATCTATTTCCCTCATGATCTTATACGCCTCAATAAGATCATCCGTAATCCATTCCAATGTGGCCTCATCAATGTCTTGCACAACTGTAATATAATATCTCAACTTCTTTATTCAATACCGTGACTGATGAAGGCCAATGTACTGAAAGCCTTTTTGACTACCTGTGATGCCACATTCAAGGAACTATGTACCTGCACTCCTAGACCCCTCAATGTGAAGGTCCTGGCCTGGTTTAACTACCCAAAATACAACACCTTGCACTTATCTGCATGAAACTCCATTAACTTGCCCAAGTGATCAAGATCCTGTTGCAATTTTTGATAACCATCTTCGCTATCTACAATACCGCACACTTTAGTGTTATCTGCAAACTTACTAATTATGCCTTGTGCATTCCAATCCAAATTGTTGATGTAATCCAAAAATAGCAATGGGCTCAATACCCACTGAGACACACTACTAGTCAGAGGCCTCCAGGCACAACCTTCCACCATCACCCTCTACTTCTTTCCATGAAGCCAACTTTCTAACCAGTCGGGTAGCTCTTCCCGGATCCCATGCAATCTAACCTTCCAGAGCAGCCTACTATGCAGAACCTTGTCAAACGCATTGCTGAAATCCAAAGAGACAATGTCTATAGTTCTGCTTTAATCAAACCTTTTAGTCAAATCTTCAAAAAACTCAATTAGATTCATTAGACACAATTTTCCACATACAAAACCATGCTGACTATCCCTACTCAACACGTCTATACAAATGCCTAGACAAATATGTATATATCCTATCCCTCAGAATACTCTCTAGTAACCTACTTGGTCTAGTAGCATTTAAAAGACACTTGGACAGGTGAATGGATAGAAATAATTTAGAGGGATATGGGCCAAATGTGGGCAAATGGCATTATCTTAAATGGGGCATCTTGGTTGGCATGGATGAGTTGGGCTGTATGGCCTGTTTCCCTGCTGTATGAATCAATGACTCTATTCATGTCTATCTAAAAGCCTCTTAAATGCCACTATCACATCTGCTTCCACCACCACAGCACATTCCAGGAACTTACCACCTTCTGTAAAAAAACGCCTTGAACGTCACCTTAAAACTTTTTCCCTTTGATCTCAAATCTATACCCCCCAGTCTTTGACGTTTCCATGCTTTGGAAAAAGGCTCTGAGTGTCTATTCTACCCATACCGCTCATAATTTTACTGTATTTTCTTCTAGAAGGTCTCCTCTTAAACTTGAATGCTCGAGAGAAAACTATCCAAGTTTGTCCAACCTATCCTTAAAGCTAATACTCTCTTTTTCAGATGTTAAAAGATTGCCATTAATACCAACCTGCAATGAAGACCTGAGGAAAGTTTTGCACAAAAATCCTACCATCGTGAAAGAATTGCATAAAATAGTTGAGCAAAGTTTGGCTGACAAATTAGAAAAGCTTGGGATAAAACCTGTAAGTAATTATGCCAGTATATGAGAATAGAAATATTAATTTATCTTAAATGTCATGCAAAATTAATAATATATGTTTGAGATCAAGAAGAAGATGGTATTGGGGATCTTAGAGTCACAGAGTCATACAGCACGGAACTAGGTCCTTCAGCCCAATTTGTCCATGCCAACCAAGAAGCCCCATCTAAACAAGTCCTATTTGCCTGCATTGGGTTCATCCTAAATCATTCCTAACCATGCACCTGTCCAAGTCTCTTTTGAATATTGTTATTGTACCTGCCTCAATTTTCTCTTCTAGCAGCTCATTCCATATTTCTACCACCGTTTGAGTGGAAAAAGTTGCCCCTCAGAACATTAAACTTTCAGCCCACAATGTCTGTGCATGCAAAGAACATCACTTACCTACCTGCACATATCCATATCCCTCCATCCCCGCACATCCATATGCCTATCCAAAAGTCTTTTAAAAACCACTAACATATTTGCATATTTAACATATTTGATCTTTCCTATAATATGATGACCAAAACTGAACATGATAATCCAAATATGGCCTCATCACCATCTTGTACAACTGTAACATAACATCCCTACTTCTATAGACATAAAATGCTGGAGTAACTGAGTGGGACAGAGAAGGAATATGTGACATTTTGGGTCAAGACCCTTCTTTAGGCTGAGGGGTCACGAACGTCTTATATAACTATGACATGACCTCCCAGCTTCTATACTCAATAGCTTCTCTAACACTGACGTGAGGTTCACCGGGCTACAATTTCCAAGATTATCTCTACTTCTGAAACAAAGGGAAACCATTGCCTTCTCTCCTGTCATCCGGGATTTCACCTGTGGCTAGAGAAGATACAAAGATCTTTGTCATGGACCCTGCAATTTCATCTCTTGCCTCTCTCAATAACATGGGATAGATTTATCAACTTTAATGCTCTGCAAGAACCCAAACACCACCACCCTAGTATGTTAGTATTCCACGCACTGATCTCACTCTGTTCCACATCCTTCCCCTTGGTGAATAGTTCTATTAGCTTTAAAATATATGAGGACAGGACTGGTCCATTAGTTAAAGTTCTGAATTTGGGCAAGGTCAACTTTGGTAGTATTAAACCGGAACTTGCAAAAGTTGATTTATGTGCAATGAAACATCTGGAATGTGAGATTCATAGGTTCATAAGGTCGAGGAGCAGCATTTGGGCCATTGGATCCATTAAGTCTACTCCGCCATTCAATCATGGCTATCTATCTTTTCCTCTCAACCCCATTCTCCTGCCTTTGCACCATAACCCCTGACACCCTTAATAATTATGAATCTGTCAATCTCCGCTTTAAAAATATCCATTGACTTGGTCTCCACAGCCTTCTGTGGCAATGAATTCCACAGATTCATGACCCTCTGACGAAATAAATTCCTTCTCATCTCCTTTCTAAAGGAGGGTTCTTTTATTCTGAGGCTATGACCTCTGGTCATAGACTCTCCCACTAGTGGAAACATCCTCTCCATATTCACTCTATCCAGGCATTTCACTATTTGGTAAGTTTCAATGAGGTCCCCTCTCGTCCTTTTAAACTACAGTGAGCACAGGCCAGTGCCATCAAACGCTCCTTATATGTTAACCCAATCATTCCTGGGATCATCGTCGTAAACCTCCTCTGGACCCTCTCCAATGCCAGCACACCCTTCCTCAGTTATGGGGCCCAAAACTGCTCACAATACTCCATATGTGCCTTATAAAGCCCCAGCATTACATCCTGTTGTTGTATTCCAGCCATCTCTAAATAAATGCTAGCATTGCATTAGCCTTGCTTCTACCAATTTGACTTGCAAATTAACATTTTGCAAATCCTACACCAAGTTCCTTTGCCCTCCGATTTTTTGAATTCTCTCCCCATTTAGAGGGTAAAACAGGGGACAAAGATTAAGGACAATCTAACAAATTTTTATTCTACGGGGAAAAGGTTAATTGAACATAACATAACATAACATAACATAACAAAACTTTATTGTCACTCGGCACAACACCGAACAAAATTTCAGCAGTCACAGCAAAAAAAAGAAAAGAACACAGGACACACGACCCCAACACAAACATCCATCACAGTGACTCCAAACACCCCCTCACTGTGATGGAGGCAACAAAACTTCCCCTCTCCTCCCCCCGCACCCACGGACAGACAGCTAGACCCCTACCGAGGCAACCGACACGCACAGCCCCCGCAAGGGGGTATGGCTCCCAGAAGTCAAAATGGTCAACTTAAAATGGAACCACATGAAATGGGCAAGATCCTCAATGAATATTTCTTCAATTTTTACCTCGGAGAAAGACATGAGAAAGACCACGGCAAAAGACACCTTGGAAGGTAAAGTGTGAGTCTTTGGCTCAGGAGTCTTCGACGAGTAGGCTGAGGCGAGGAAACTACTGGGAGTTGATTTAAATTTAACAGTTAGGTCGCAAAGATTGATTTATGTTAACTTAAATTAAGGGTTAAGTCATGGCAGAACAACTTGGCGTTGTGGTATGTTCCCCCTGTGCAATGTGGGAAATCAGGGATGCATCCAGTGTCCCTGACGAGTATGTGTGTGGTAAGTGTGTCCAGCTGCAGCTCCTGGCAAGCCGCATGATGGCGCTGGAGCTGCACCAGGATACACACTTTGGAGCATCCATGATGCTGAGAGTGTCATGGATAGCACATTTCGTGCATTGGTCACACCACAGGTGAAGGTTGCTCAGGCAGAGAGGGAATGGGTGACTGCCAGACAGCCCAAGAGAAAGCAGGTAGTGCAGGAGTCCTCTGCGGCCATCTCCCTCCAAAACAGAAATGCCCTTTTGGATACTGTTGGGGAGATGTCTTATATGGGGAAGGCAGCAGCAGCCAAGTTCATGGCACCACGGAGGGCTTGGCTGCACAGGAGGGCAGGGAAAAGAGTGGGAGAGCTATAGTGATAGGGGATTCCATTGTAAGGGGAATTGATAGGCGTTTCTGTGGCCGCGAAAGACACTCCAGGATGGTATGTTGCCTCCCAGGTGCAAGGGTCATGAATATCTCTGAGCGGCTGCTGGGCATTCTGCAGGGGGAGAGCGAGCAGCCAGCTGTTGTGGTGCACGTAGGTACCAACGACATAGGTAGAAAACGGGATTAGGTTCTCCAAAGCAAATTTAGAGAGTTAGGTAATTTAAAAAGTGGGACCTCAAAGGTAATAATCTCTGGATTACTACTGGTGCAACGTGCTAGTAAGATTAGAAATGACAGGATATTTTGGATGAAAACCTGGCTTGAGAGATGGTGTAAGGGGGAGGGATTCATATTCCCCGGGCATTGGATCCGGTTCTGGGAGAGGTGGGACCAATACAAACCGGACAGTCTTCACCTGGGCTGGACTGGAACCGATGTCCCCGGTGGAGTGTTTGCGAGTGCTGTTGGGAAGAGTTTAAACTAATATGGCAGGGGGATGGGAACCAATGCAGGGAGACAGAGGGTGGTAAAATTAGGGCAGAAGCAAAAGGAAGATGGGAGAAAAGTAAAAGTGGAAGGCAGAGAGATCGATGGCAAAAATCAAAAAGGCCCACATTACATCATAATTCTATAAGGGCTAAGAATGTTAAAACAAACCTTAGAGCTTTGTGCCTTAATGCAAGGAGCATTCGTAATAAGGTGGATGAATTGAATGCACAATTAGTTGCTAATGGATATGACATAGTTGAGATTACGGAGACATGGCTTCAGGGTGACCAAGGCTGGGAGCGCAACATGCTGGGATATTCAATATTCAGGAAGAATAGACAGAAAGGAAGAGGAGGTGGAGTGGCATTGCTGGTTAAAGAGGAGATTAATGCAATGGTAAGGAGAGACATTAGCTTGGATGCTGTAGAACCATTATGGGTAGAACTGCGAAATAGCCAAGGGCAGAAAACGCTTTTTAGGGTTGTGTACAGACCACCAAACAGCAGTAGTGAGGTTGGGGAAAGCATCAAACAGGAAATTAGGGATGTGTGTAGCAAAGGTACAGCAGTTACATGAGTGACTTTAATCTACATATAGATTGGACTAATCAAATTGGTAACAACACAGAGGAGGATTTCCTGGCGTGTATATGGGATGGTTTTCTTAGCCAATATGTAGAGGAACCAACTAGAGGGCAGGCCATCCTACACTGAGATATTGTGTAATGAGGAAGGGTTAGTTAGCAATCTTGTTGTGCAAAGCCCGTTGGGCAACAGTGACCATAAAATGGTAGAATTCTACATTAAGGTAGAGAGTAACACGGTTCAATATATCTAAGGACATTATGGGAAGCTGGAGAAGGAATTGCTGAATGAGATATACTGATTATTGTTTGACATTGGTGAGGTGTGAGGATGGTTATCAAAAATTACGCTAGGATCTTGATCAGCTGGGCAACTGGGCCACACAATAACTAATAGAGTTTAATTCAGTTAAGGCTGAGTTGATGTATTTTGGAAAATCAAACCAGGACAGAATCTTATCAGTGAGTGGTCGCACCCGTGGTGTGTTGTCAACCAGAGGAGTACTAATACATAGTTCCCTGAAAGTAGTTAAGTAGGTAGTTAAGAAGGCTTTTGGTTTGCTGGTCGTCAGAGGTTAGGCAATTGAGTATTGAAGTTGGGATATTATTTTACAGTTGTACAAAGCATTAGTGAGGCTACATTTGGAGTATTGTATTCAGTTTTGGTCACTCTGCAATAGAAAAGATGCCATGAACCTGAAAAGAATGCAGAGATTTACAAGGAGAATTGAAGAGCATGGGTTTAAGAGGAATTATGTGAGAAAATGTTAACAATTCCAGGATTTTTGCATTAATAATATGAAACGTTCATTTTCTAGGATGCTCAAGGCATTTCTGAAGAACAGCTTACAAGAATTCAGTATACTATTGACTTTGACAGAGAAGAGAAAGCAAAAATTTTGCCAAACTTTTATCTTTATCGTGAAAGCTTGTCACGCAAGATTCAGGATAGGATTAAAGGCAAAGCCAACATTTGTCAATTGAAAAGTAAGACTCACGAAGAATCTAGTAATTTGCTGTTTTATCTGCTCATAACAGCATAAAATTTAAGTAGAAATAAAGAACTTGCAGAAACGGACACAGTGCTGAAGTAACTCGACAGGTAGGCAGCATCTCATGAGAACATGAATAGGTGATGTTTCGAGTTGGACCCTTCTTCAAACCCTTCAGTCTGAAGAAGGATCTTCATCATATCATATCATATATATACAGCGTGGAAACAGGCCTTTTCGGCCCACCAAGTCCGCGCCGCCCAGCGATCCCCGTACATTAACACTATCCTACACCCACTAGGGACAATTTTTACATTTACCCAGCCAATTAACCTACAAACCTGTACGTCTTGACCCGCAATGTCACCTATCCATGTTCTCCAGGTATACTGCTTGACCTGCTGAGTTACTCCAGCACTTTGTGTCAATTTGAGCACATAATTTAATGCTAGTTGTGAGACATTGTGCAGTCACTCACCTCGTCAATAGATTTGTGCTTACAATGGGTGGATCTTTGTACGAGGGAATTTTGTGCTATACCTGTAACCTGTATCTGGCTTTACTCAGCTAGGCACGGAAACAAAATAAAACAGCTCATAGATCAGTGGTGAAGGCCTTACCAATGTGCACTGGGAAACACTGAGATAACCCAAAGTGCTTCAAAGATTCACAGTACCTACAGCATTTTATATTCTCGTGATACAATGGTTACTTGTGGATTTGAAATAAGCAGTCATTGATCAATTTCTCTAGAACCTTTCAACATTGTCTTTCCCCAGTGTTATCTTTAACTTTATGTTTCCTGTTATTTAGTATGCCACTCTCCCCATTTGTACCATAAATATCAGTGCACCTCTATGGAGAATTGATGGGGTGAGTTTATTTTTAAAAGTTGTTAATTGCTCGGTACAGTGACAGAGAGCAGCTGTAATCTCTAGGTTGCAATGGATAAGAGTCTAGACAGAACTGCGATTAAATATACCTTCTTCATGTTAGGATCGCCCTATGTAGATAAGGAAGCCTGCTTTTCAGCAGTGTGTCAGCACAAAAAGCTGGAGTAACTCAGCGTAACAAACAGCATCTCTGGAGAAAATAAATAGGTGACATTTTGGGTCGAGACCGTTCTTCAGACTGAGAGTCAGGGGAAAGGCAAACGAGAAATATAGACAGTGATGTAGAGAGATATAGAACAAAAGAATGAAAGATATGCAAAAAAGTAACGATGATACACGAAACAGGCCATTGTTAACTGTGGCCTGGGTGAAAATGAGTATGGACAATGATACTCAACAAGACGACTTTGAAGCAGGTACGACTTTGGTAGGGGAGGGATGGAAAAAGGGGGGATGCAAGGGTTACTTGAAGTTGGAGAAATCAATATTCATACCTCTGGGTTGTAAGCTGTCCAAACAAAATATGAGATGTTGTTCGTCCAATTTGCATTTGGCCTCTCTCGTATATCTCCCATTTCCCTTTCCCCTGATTCTCAGTCTGAAGAAGGGTCTCGACCCGAAATGTCACTATTCCTTTTCTCCAGAGATGCTGTTACTCCAGCTTTTTGTGTCTATCTTCAGTTTAAACCAGCATCTGCTGTTCCTTCCTACACATCTATCAATGTGTATCAGTTTTAATTATCCTCAGCTATTTACTACCCCAATGTTTATTTTAACTGAACTATCTGTGCTGTGAAACCTTGATACATTGACACACCTATTTATTACCTTCCTAACATCCTTAGGTTCCCTATGTTGGTCATTTTTCCCATCATGCTTCCCCAGTATGTACCTACTCATCTTCCTTACAATTTCCCCCTCTTGGCAATTGGCCATGCGCAATTATGCAATATTAAATAACACCCTCTAATACCCTTCTGGAACTAATTGATGCCTGTTATACCCTCTTTCTACCTGCTTAACCATGATCAGGAATTTTAACTTGTCATATTGCTTGCTGATATACCAAAATAAATAAATAAAAACAGTTGCAATCAATAACTACAAATACTAATACATGTGATAAAATCCTAATCCATGGATGTACATTAGAATTCACTCTCCAGTTCCAGGCTTTTTCCCGCCAAGTCTATTTTTTCAAAATGTCCTCTGCTTCTCTGCTATGCTTCCGAATAGTCTTAGAGCTCTAAGACTATTCAAGAATAACCATGTCACCCTCCTTGTGATATTGGTGGATGTTTGGTTGTGATAGACCTCCTTTTACTCCTTTTCTCGTTTTGGAGACCAGCCTTTGTCCGAGTCATTTTCGTACTACAACCAAGCTTACTGTTACCAAATTTTCCTCTGACAGTATCATCAATTTCTTGTCTCTGACAGTGATCTGTCTTGTAAGATCCTGGATTATGACATTATGGCCAGGCAAAATACACTTCCGACCATTCTTTCCATACCACATATGTATAATCCACAACCAAACGTTATCATATTCATTATTTCTTCTGAGCAGGCCCAGAGTGATTCCCTCTTTGATGACATTGGTCCAATTTGATGTCCCTTGGTTCTTTATCAATTATTATTATAGCATGGTCAGGAGCATTGTGCACTGTTATCCAAGCTCCCTATTTATCTGTCTGAAGAAGGGTCTCGACCCGAAACGTCACCCATTCCTTCTCTACAGAGATGCTGCATGTCCCGCTGAGTTAGTCCAGCTTTTTGTGTCTATCCCTGTTTATATTGTCCAGTAATATGCATAGAAACATAAACATAGTAAATAGGTGCAGGAGAAGGCCATTTGGCCCTTCGAGCCAGCACTGCCATTCATTGTGATCATGGCTGATCATCCACAATCAGTAACCTGTGCCTGCCTTCTCCCCATGTCCCTTGATTCCACTAGTTCCTAGAGCTCTATCTAACTCTCTTTTAAATTCATCCAGTGAATTGGCCTCCACTGCCTTCTGTGGCAGAGAATTCCACAAATTCACAACTCTCTGGGTGAAAAAGTTTCTTCTCACCTCATTTTTAAACCTTGTATTGAGTAAAAGTCTTGTTCTTCAGCTGGTATGGAACATGGAGAAAAACTCCAATAATATATGTTCCCTGAGCAACTTGGCATACCTGATCCACTTGACTTGCTCTTGTCATCCATTTTAGGTGACAGTCAAGTTGCATGTCCTGGCTCCATTACTTAATTTGTTGAGTCGATATCCCATTGGGAACTTGGTGCTTGGCTAACTGTGGAATACCGCCCTGAACCTGAAACATTGACCAGTTAGAATAAATACCACACATCCATTCCATATGCTCTTCCTGAGAAATATTACTCACTCTATCATTCTGTTTATTGTCCCCTTATATGGTTTGAGCATTTTAACTTCCTTAAGAAAAACTTATGCTTTCTTCCCTCTCCGCATCTTCTCTCTCAGCTGTTCTAATTGCTCATTAAGTCCTACTACATCTATCTAATTAACTGTGGATATCCCTGCTGCATATTCAGCTCCCATTATCTGTCTATGCTTCTCGGGTTATAAGTGTTTTTATCCCTTTTCCCAGTAACTTCTCCCTTAACAAATGTTGCAATAGTTCCCGTGTGGGTATAGAGCACCATTCTCGAACGTTCTACCCTGTAAGGTTAAACATCACTTGAATGTGATGGTAATGAGGAACAAAGGTTACTTTTCTTCTTTCGGGATCATCACTATCCCGTGACCATCTACCACCTTAATATCCTCATGGGAGATAACCACAATGGGGGCAGCTATAGAGTTGTGGCCTTACAGCACCAGAGACCCGGGTTTGATCCTGATTACGGGTGCTGTCTGGGGTATGGAATTTGTATGTTCTCCCTGTGCCCACCTGGATTTTCTCCTGGTGCTCTGGTTTCCTCCCACATTCCAAAGTCGTGCAGGATTGTGGGTTAGTTGCTTCTGCAAATTGTCCCTAGGGTCTAGGATAAAACTAGTGTATGGTCGCTGCAAAATGGCAAGAGCCCTGGGCCAGATGGTTTTGGAATCGAATTTTATAAGAAGTTTGCTGACCAGGTAACTCCAATCCTGCACAGGATGCTCTCCCACTCAATCGAGTTGAAAAAGCTCCCACCATCATTGTACAATGCTAATATTTCTCTCTTATTGAAACAAGACAGGGATGAAACCAATCCCTCCTCATACCGACCAATTTCTATGCTTAATTTGGATTTCAACATTTTTACTAAATTAATGCGACTCGACTAAATAAATGTATAGAATCCATTATCCATAGGGATCAGACCGGATTCATCTCCAATAGGTTCCCTTTCTTTAATGTTAGAAGAGTAATGAATATTATGTATCACAAATTTGACAGTTCTTCCAAACAAGCCATTCTGTGCTTAGACGCAGAAAAAGCTTTCGATCAGGTTGAGTGAGGATATTTACTCAGACTGCTGGAAGAGTTTGGTCTTGGTGCCTCTTTTATTTCCTGGGTACGTCTAATATATGCTCATCCCACCGCTTCCATATTCACAAACCAGGATAGGTCACCCCCTTTGCCCTTCAGAGGGGTACGCGACAGGGCTGCCCCCTCTCGCCGCTCCTCTTTGCGATAGCCATTGAGCCGCTGGTAATCGGCATAAGAGGGCATGCGCTTATAAAACCGATAATACTGGGAGGGGTGGAACATAAGATTTTGCTTTATGCGGATGATATTGCCATCTTTGTATCTGACCCTGAACATTCTGTCCCTTACCTATTCCAGCTTATTAATTCCTTTGGCGAGGTCTCAGGTTACACTATAAACTGGCAGAAGAGTGAACTTATATCGTTAACAGCAGAATTAGACCCTGTATTCTTAGCCAACATGCAGTTTAAAACAAATCCGGACAGTATAAAATATCTGGGCATTAAAATATCTAAAAACCCCAAGACCCTTTTTAAAATTAACTTTACCGAAAGGTTGAACAAGCTAAAGGAGAACATAGAGAAATGTAGAACGTTGCCTATTTCCTTGATTAGCCACGTGAACGCAGTAAAGACGGTCTCCCTGCTGAGATTTCTGTATTTATTTCAGAATGTCCCTATTTTTATCCCCAAATCCTACTTTAAGTTAATCGATTCTATCATTATGCCATTTATTTGGGGATATAAAGCACACAGGATCTCAAAAGCTTATTTTCAAAAAACGAGGGAACATGGGGGACTGGGGTTACCGTGCTTTTTATATTATTATTGGGCGGCCAATGTTAGATTCATGGTATACTGGCAATATGCATATGAACGGGGAGTTGGATATGACCTGCTCCCTTGGCTGCCGATTGAAAAAGGCTTAACCCCAAAAACATCTCTCCCTGCTCTCCTTTTTTCATTACCCAGACCTCTCACCTCTCTTAGAGAGGATCACTTCACTCTTTCCAATGCTCAGAGAATATGGCACCAAATTAGGAAAGCTTGTGAGCTTCCGAATACGTCAATGCACGCCCCAATCTGGCATAACCACGCTTTCCCCCCATCATTTACAGACACAGCGTTCAGAGAGTGGAGCTGTAAAGGGATAGTTACAATAAAAGATCTTTATATAAATAGACACTTTGCATCATTTGATCAGCTACAATCCAAGTTCTCATTGCCCAAAACTCAATTCTTCAGGTATTTACAGCTGAGAAATTATGTTCGACAAAACAATTCGCTTTTTGAGTCCCTGCCCGAAGACGACTCATTGTCCAAAATTTTGCTGGGTCCCCCGGAAGCAAGGAACCTAATCTCATCTTTTGTAGGTATCTTTTCAAACAAACTAGATAAATCTACTTTAAAAATAAAACAAACCTGGGAAGAAGGGTCTGTTTCCACGCTGTATTTTTAAACTAAACTAAAACTAAAAACTTAGTATTGAAAATACTCAGCAGGTTATGCAATATTTGTGGATCTTGACAGGTAATGTCTGACCTGTTAAGTATTTCTAGCATTTTGTGTTTTCCTTTAGAATTTCCATCATAGAACAGAGAACTGAACAGCACAGGATCAGGCCCTTCAGCCCACAATGTTTGTGCAGAACATGATGCCTGGTTAAACTGATGTCATCTGCCTGTACATGATCTGTATCCCACTGTTCCCTGCACTTCCATGTGACAACATAAAAATATCCTAAATGCCACTATCATATCTGCCTTCACCACCACCTCTCGCGATATGTCGAGGCCCTCACCGCTCTCTATGTTAAAAACCCTGCCCCACACATTTCCATTAAACTTTCCCCCTCTCACCTTATAGCTATGCCCTCTAGTGTTGGACTTTTCAATTATTATTTTTTAACCAGTAGTAGTAGTAGTAGTAGTTTGTACTCCTACTACAAAGAAGTAGTTTGTTGCTTACTAATATCATGCTTACTGGTATTTAGGATTTGTCATTGCTCCTTGATGCCAGACCTCATTGCAGCCTTATTCCAAATAAGTTTAAGTTCCAAAGGTGCGATGAGTAACTACGATCATCAAAGCAATATTTAACTGAATGTAACACTGAGGTCTTTAGACCTTAGAAATACAGTGCAGAAACAGGTCCTTCGGCCCACTGATTCTGTGCCGAGCAGCGATCACCCCTCACACTTACACTCTCCTACACACCAGGGACAATTTACATTTTTTTACCATAGCCAATTAACCTACAAACCTGTATGTCATTGGAATGTGGGAGGAAACATTGAAACATAGAAAATAGGTGCAGGAATAGGCCATTCAGCCCTTCGAGCCAGCACTGCCATTCAAATTGATCATGGCTGATCATCCAAAATCAGTACCCCGTTCCTGCTTTCTCCCCATATCCCTTGATTCCGTTAGCCCTAAGAGCAATATCTAACTCTCTCTTGAACATATCCAGTGAATTAGCCTTCACTTCCTTCTGTGGCAGAGAATTCCACAGATTCACAACTCTCTGGGTGAAAATTGTTCCCCCCTCTCAGTCATAAATGGCCTACCCCTTTTTCTTAAACTTTGTTGGGCACATGTTACTGATTGTGGATGATCAGCCATGATCACAATGAATGGCGGTGCTGGCTCGAAGGGCCGAATGTCCTCCTCCTGCACCTATTTTCTGTTTCTATGTTTCTAAACAGTGACCCCTGATTCTGGACTCCCCCAACATCACAAACATTTTTCCTGGATCTTGCATGTCCAATCCCTTAAGAATTTTATATGTTTCTATAAGATCCCCTCTCATTCTTCTAAATTCCAGTGAATATAAGCCCAGTCGATCCATTCTTTCATCATATGTCAGTCCCGTCATTCCGGGAATTAACCTGGTGAACCTATGCTGCACTCCCTTGATAGCAAGAATTTCCTTCCTCAAATTTGGAGACCAAAACTGCTCATAATACTCCAGATGTGGTCTTACCAGGGCCCTATACAACTGCAGTTGGACCTTCTTGCTCTTAAACTCAAATCCTCTCGCTATGAAGGCCAACATGCCATTTGCTTTATTCACTGTCTGCTGTACCTTCATGCTTACTTTTAGTGACTGATGTACAAGGACACCCAGGTCTCGTTGCACCTCCCCTTTTCTTAATTTGACACCATTCAGATAATATTCTGCCTTCTTGTTCTTGATGGATTATTCACATTTATCCACATTATACTGCATCTGCCATGCATCTGTCCACTCACCCAACCTATCCAAGTCACCCTGCAGCGTCATAGCATCCTCCTCACAGCTCACACTGCCACCCAGCTTTGTGTCATCCGCAAATTTGTAGATGTTACATTTAATTCATTTGTCTAAATCATTAATATATATATTGTAAATGGCTGGTGTCCCAGCATTGAGCCTTGTGGCACCCCACTAGTCACTGCCTACCATTCTGAAAAGGACATTAATGACTTGGATGAAGGGATTAAAAGTACCATTCGCAAATTTGCAGATGATACAAAGCTGGGTGGTAGTGTGAACTGTGAGGAAGATGCTATGAGGTTGCAGGGTGACTTGGACAGGTTGTGTGAGTGGGCGGATGCATGGCAGATGCAGTTTAATGTGGATAAGTGTGAGGTTATCCACTTTGGTGGTAAGAATAGGAAGGCAGAGTATTATCTGAATGGTGTCAAGTTAGGAACAGGGGACGTACAACGAGATCTGGGTGTCCTAGTGCATCAGTCACTGAAAGGAAGCATGCAGGTACAGCAGGCAGTGAAGAAAGCCAATGGAATGTTGGCCTTCATAACAAGAGGAGTTGAGTATAGGAGCAAAGAGGTCCTTCTGCAGTTGTACAGGGCCCTAGTGAGACCGCACCTGGAATACTGTGTTCAGTTTTGGTCTCCAAATTTGAGAAAGGATATTCTTGCTATTGAGGGCGTGCAGCGTAGGTTTACTAGGTTAATTCCCGGAATGGCTGGACTTTCATATGTTGAATGACTGGAGCGACTAGGCTTGTATACACTGGAATTTAGAAGGATGAGAGGAGATCTTATCGAAACGTATAAGATTTTTAAGGGGTTGGACACGTTAGAGGCAGGAAACATGTTCCCAATGTTGGGGGAGTCCAGAACAAGGGGCCACAGTTTAAGAATAAGGGGTAGGCCATTTAGAACTGAGATGAGGAAAAACATTTTCAGTCAGAGTTGTGAATCTGTGGAATTCTCTGCCTCAGAAGGCAGTGGAGGCCAATTCTCTGAATGCATTCAAGAGAAAGCTGGATGGAGCTCTTAAGGATAGCGGAGTCAGGGGTATGGGGAGAAGGCAGGAACGGGGTACTGATTGAGAATGATCAGCCATGATCACATTGAATGGCGGTGCTGGCTCGAAGGGCTGAATGGCCTCCTCCTGCACCTATTGTCTATTGTCTATTGACTCGTTAATTCCTACTCTGCCAACCAGTTCTCTATCCATGTCAATACCCTACCCCCAATACCATGTGCTCTAATGTTGCATACTAATCTCTTGTGTGGGACCTTCTCAAAGGCTTTTTGAAAGTCCAGATACACCACATCCACTGGCTCTCCCTTATCCATTCTACTTGTTACATCCTCAAAAAATTCCGGAAGATTAGTCAAGCATGATTACCCCTTCATAAATCCATACTGACTTTGACCAATCCTGTCACTGCTTTCCAAATGCGCTGCTATTATATCTTTAATAATCGACTCAAGCATCTTCCCCACTACCGATGTCAGGCTAACTGGTCTAAAATTCCCTGTTTTCTCTCTCCCTCCTTTCTTAAAAAGTGGGGTTACATTAGCTACCCTCCAGTCCACAGGAACTGATCTAGAGTCTATAGAACATTGGAAAATGATCACCAATGCATCCATTCCTTCTCTCCCGAGATGCTGCCTGACCTGCTACCCATTCCTTCTCTCCCGAGATGCTGCCTGACCTGCAACCCATTCCTTCTCTCCCGAGATGCTGCCTGACCTGCGACCCATTCCTTCTCTCCCGAGATGCTGCCTGACCTGCTGAGTTACTCCAGCATTTTGTGAATAAATCGATTTGTACCAGCATCTGCAGTTATTTTCTTATACCAATGCATCCATGATTTCTGGGGCCACCTCCTTGAGTACTCTGGGATGCAGACCATCAGGCCCTGGGGATTTATCTGCCTTCAGTCCCAACAATTTACCTAACACCATTTCCTGAATAATGTGGATCTCCTTCTGTTCTTCCCTCCCGCTAGATCCTCGGTCCCCTAGTATTTCTGGAAGATTGTTTGTGTCTTCCTTAGTGAAGACAGACCCAATGTACTTGTTTAACTGGTCTGCCATTTCCTTGTTTCCTATTATAAATTCACCTCTTTCTGACTATAAGGGACCTACATTTGTCTTCATGAATCTTTTCCTCTTCACATATCTATAGAAGCTTTTACAGTTAGTTTTTATCTTCCCCGCAAGCCTTCTTTCATACTCTATTTTCTCCCTGTTAATTAACCCCTTTGTCCTATGTTGAACTCTAACTTTCTCCCAGTCCTCCGGTTTGCTGCTTCCTCTCGTCAATTTATATGGACTTAACACTAACCCTAATTCCCCTCGTTAGCCACGGTTGAGCCGCCTTCCCTGTTTTATTTTTACGCCAGACGGTGATGAACAATTGTTGTGATTCATCCATGCGATCTTTAAATCTTTGTCATTGCATATTCACTGTCAACCCTTGAAGTATCATTTGTCAGTCTATCCGAGCCAATTCATGTCTCATACCATCAAGATTACCTTTCTTTAAGTTCAGGAACCTTGTCTCTGAATTAACTGCGTCACTCTCTATCTTAATGGAAAATTCTACCATATTATGGTCACTGTTGCCCAAGCTTTGCACAACAAGATTGCTAACTAATCCTTCCTCATTACACAATACCCAGTCTAGGATGGCCTGCCCTCTAGTTGGTTCCTCTACATATTGGCTTAGAAAACCATACATAATAATAATAATAATAATAATAATAATAATAATAATAATAATAATAATAATAATGCATTACATTTATATAGCGCTTTTCATATACTCAAAGATGCTTTACAGGGATTTAGAGAACATAGGAAAGTGAATAAATAGATAAATCCTCCTCCTCAATGTTGTTACCAATTTGGTTAGCCCAATCTGTATGTAGATTAATGTCACCCGTGATAACTGCTGTATCTTTGCTACACGCATCCCTACTTTCCTGTTTGATGCTATCCCCAACCTCACTACTGCTGTTTAGTGGTCTGTACACAACTCCAACAAGCGTTTTCTACCCTTGGCTATTTCGCAGTTCTACCCGTACAGATTCTACAGTATCCAAGCTAATGTCTTTCCTTACTAGTACATTAGTCTCCTCTTTAACCAGCAAGGTCACCCCACCTCTTCCTTTCTGTCTCTCCTTCCTGAATAGAGAATACCCCTGCATGTTGCGCTCCCAGCCTTTGTCACCCTGGTGCCATGTCTCTGTAATCCCAACTATATCATATCCGTTATCAACTAACCACATTCAATTCATCCACCTTATTACGAATGCTCCTCGCATTAAGGCACCAAGCTTTCAGGTTTTGTTTTAACATTCTTCGCCCTTATAGAATTATGATGTAATGTGGCCATTGATTTTTGTCATTGATCTCAGCCTTCCTCTTTTACTTTTCTCCCTTCTTCCTTTTGCTTCTGCCCTAATTTTACCACCCTCTGTCTCCCTGCATTGGTTCCCATCCCCCTGCCATATTAGTTTAAACTCTTCCCCAACAGCATTCACAAACACTCCCCCGAGGACATCGGTTCCAGTCCAGCCCAGGTGAAGACTGTCCGGTTTGTACTGGTCCCACCTCTCCCAGAACTGGTTCTAATGCCCCAGGAATATGAATCCCTCCCCCTTACACCATCTCTCAAGCCACGTATTCATCCAAAATATCGTGTCAACCGAGGAAACTGGAGCACCCGGAGAAAACCCACACGGTCACTGGGAACGTACAAACTCTGTACAGACAGCACCTGTAGTCAGGATCTAACTTGGGTCTCTGCCGCTCTCAGGCAGCTATTCTACTGCTGTGTCACTGTGCTGCCCTAGAGGATTTCTATTAAAACATTTTTAATCGTAATTGAGACTTTTCCATTGGCTGAAGTGATTTCTCGCACAAAGAAAAGTGGTTATGGTGTTGTGGTTATGGAGGGTAATCATCTCAGCCCCAGGATATCACTGCAGGAGTTACTCTGGGCAGTACCCTGATTCCAGCCACTTGCAGCTGCTTCTTCAATTACCTTCCTTGAAAGCATGAGGTTTGATGCTTGAACAAAGTTTGGTCCCATTCAAAATTTCACAGAAACAGGACCTGGGCTGATAAGTGACGAGTAATTTCTGGGTCACACAAGTAGTAGGCCATTACCA
This sequence comes from Rhinoraja longicauda, assembly GCF_053455715.1. Lineage (NCBI taxonomy): Eukaryota > Metazoa > Chordata > Chondrichthyes > Rajiformes > Arhynchobatidae > Rhinoraja > Rhinoraja longicauda. Next base: position 39,848,780 of record NC_135959.1, on the reverse strand, counting down.
AGTACCCACCCATCAATGTCCTGGGAATCACAATTGACCAGAAAGATAACTAAATGTGTCAGAAGGAACAGCAGATGCTCGTTTACACTGAAGATAGACGCAAAATACTGAATCAGCCACATAAATATTGTCAGTGCAAGAGTTGGGTATGGTCTGATAACTTACCTCATGATTCCCCGAAGGAATGTGGTGGAATGCTTGCCTGGATGAGCAATTCCAATAACACTCAAAAAGCTTGACACCATCAGAGTCTGCCTGATTAGCACCACATCCATTGTGTTAAACATAAGTTCCCCCTTTTACTGGCGCATTATGATCATAGTGTGTATGATTATAGTGTGTAGTATGTACATACTATCGACAAAATGCACTGCAGTCAGTTACCAAATCTGCATTCATAACACGTTCTAAATGAGGAACTGTCACCAAAATGGCAAATGGTTGTGAATTCCATGACCTGTAAGCTCCCTTTCAATCTACTATCATCATTCTTCCAGCATTGTCTTTATGTTTTAATCCTGAAATTTCCAACCAAACAGCACTATGAATGACTTCACCAGAAGAAGTCATTGGTAAAAGGTTGACCACCAATTCCTAAAGGAAATTTAGGAATGGGCAAAGAAAAGTAACTTTCCAGTGTACCCGTGTCCCATAAATTAATTTTAAACTATCACCAGTTGTGAAAGCCAGCATAGCCATTTCTGGGTCAGAAAGTTGTAGGTACCAATCTCACTCCAGAGAATTGATGATCACTGCTTTATATATACTGACATATACTTATGTTTATGTTAATATCTACAGAGAAAGTAAAAAAATGTACTGGAAAATTGAACACAAATAATACACAGCCTTCATGTGCCATGGTTTGTAAACCTGTAAAAGCTCCTTCTCCAACCCCATCCTCAACAACACTGAGGTACTTGTCAAAGCTTTGTTCGAATTATAATATTGTGATAATATTTAATATGTTTTGTTGCACTTCCAGAAAGTGTTCTTTCTTTCTTTTCAAATCTTTTTATTAAATTTCAAAAAATGATAAGCCTAACAGTGATATTGATACATAGGGATCAGGATTACATTAACAACAAATGTAACCTAAATATAAATCCAGTTTCAAAATACATATAGGGTATAGACCTCCCAGTCTCTATGTAATTATAAATAAAAGGTTAAAAGAGAACTTATATATTAAAAAAAGATAATAAGAAAAAAAAGAAAAAAATTAACCCCCTAAACTAAAATAAGCAAACAAACAAAAAAACAAAAAAAAAACAGAATCTGGGCTGCAAAAAAATTCAACAGTTTAGACCCCTGTTGGTCGTCAAATCCGTTCCACCAAATAAAGATAAAAAATTATTATAATGGCTGGAGAGGGAACAACTTATATCATGTGAAAATATTGAATAAAGCTTCCCCAAGTCCTATCAAATGTAATTGAGGGTTCAACAATATCACTCCTAATTTTTTCTAAATTTAAACATGATATTGTTTCAGAATATCAATGGTGGTAGGAGGATTAGAGTCTTTCCATTTAATAAAATAGATCTTCTCAAGTGTTAAGAATTTCGTCCATTGCATGGGAAATAATGAAAACCATGGCATGCTTGAAGTGGTATCAGTACTAATGAAAACTGATGGGAATTAGTGCTATTAAACTGAGTAAATAACCTTTAGTGATACAGCAGGTTTTGTTCATTCATATAGAATCAGAGTCATACAGCATGCAAACAGGCCCTTTGGTTCAATGCCCTTGCTGACTAGATGCCCCCTCCAAGTTAGCCCCAATTGCCTGCATTTGGCTCATATCCCACTAACACTTTTATATGGTTTGTATATTTTATATGGTTTTGCTCGGTTTTTACTAGACAAAAACAATTTGATTTTCCAGATCTTAACCCTAGTAGCATTCCGGATATTAGCGACTTGCTCATCACCAAAGAGGGAGTTGAAAAGCTTTTGTCTGAATTGAATCCTTATAAAGCCTGTGGCCAGAGGGCATAACTGCTGGAGTTTTGAAATCATGTTCTTCAAGCATTGCTCCAATCCTCCAGATATTATTCCAAAAATCAATTTCTACTGGAGAACTACCGAGTGATTGGAGTAATGCAAACATCTCTCCAATTTACAAAAAGAGTGACCGCTCAAATCCACCCAGTTATCGCCCGGTATCCTTGACTTGAATTGTCTGCAAACTCCTTGAACATATTATTCATGGCCATGTTATGAGGCATTTTGAAATACACAATATACTAGCTGATCAGCAGCATGGATTCCGCAAAGGCAGATCATGCGAGACCCAGCTCTCTGTTCTGGTTAATGATCTGCAAACAATCCTGGATAACAGAGGGCCAACCAATCTTATTATAATGGACTTTAGCAAGGCCTTCGACACCGTTCCCCACCGTAGGTTGATGGCTAAGCTTCTCCACATTGGCATCCAAAATAACATCTACTCCTGGATTGATTCATTCCTCACCAAACGACACCAAAAGCTTGTAGTAGATGTTGAGTCATCACACAATCTCCAGTTGAGTCCGGCGTGCCACAAGGAACGGTGTTGGGACTCTTGCTGTTCTTGATCTACATCAATGATCTGCCTGACAAGCTGTCTTCGAGAGTTAGACTCTTCGCAGACGACTGTATGTGTATCGAGAGATCAAAGCTGCTAAAGATGCCAATGTTCTTCAAAATGACAAAAACTATCTGCAATTGGGAAACCATTTGGCAAATGGGTTTCAATTACACCAAATGCTTTTCCATGAGAGTTACTCATAAAGTCAAGCTGATCATAAACCGGTACAAGATGTGAGACAACCTGCTTAAAGAAGTTGATCACCACCCATACCTGGGAGATGAGCTCACATCTGGCCGAGCCTGGAACATTGGTGGCAAGAACAGGAAGGCAGATTATTATCTGAATGGTAGACACAAAATGCTGGAGTAACTCAGTAGGTTCTTTGGAGAGAAGGAATGGGTAACGTTTCGGGTCGAGACCCTTCTTCAGACTGATTTCAGGGGAGGGGGCGGGACAAAGATAGGATGTAGTCGGAGACAGGAAGACTAGTGGGCGAACTGGGAAGGGGAGGGGATAGAGAGGGAAAGCAGGGACAACCTGAAGCAGGGACAACAAGAAGACGAGTGGGAGAACTGGGAAGGGGAGGGGATAGAGAGGGAAAGCAGGGACTATCTGAAGTTAGAGAAGTCAATGTTCATACCACTGGGGTATAAACTACGCAAGCAAAATATGAGGTGCTGTTCCTCCAATTTGCGCTGGGCCTCATTCTAACAATGGAGGAGGTCCAGAACAGAAATGTCAGATTGGGAATGAGAGGGGAAGTTAAGTGCTGAGCCACCGGGAGATCAGATTGGTTAAGGCGGACTGAGCGGAGGTGTTCAGCGAAATGATCGCTGAGTCTGCGCTTGGTCTCGCCGATGTAGAGAAGTTGACATCTGGAACACTGGATACAGTAGATGAGGTTGGAGGAGGTGCAGGTGAACCTCTGCCTCACCTGGAAAGATTGTTTGGGTTCTTGGATGGAGTCGAGGCGGGAGGTAATGGGACAGGTGTTGCATCTCCTGCGGTTGCTGGGGAATGTACCTGGGCAGGGGGTGGTTTGGGTGGGGAGGGACGAGTGGACCAGGGAGTTTTGGAGGGAACAGTCTCTGTGGAAAGCAGAAAGAGGTGGAGATGGGAAATTGTGGCCAGTAGTGGGATCCCGTTGGAGGTGGTGGAAATGTTGGAGGATAATGTGTTGTATGCAACGGCTGATGGGTAATAAAAAAATGGTAGCGAGTCTGGGTTAAAACGTGGTCGTAGAGTTCGAGGGCAGGAGGAATATCTGAATGGTGTCAAATTAGGAAATGGAGAGGTGCAACGAGACCTGGGTGTCCTTGTACCTCAGTCACTGAAAGTAAGCATGCAGGTACAGCAGGCAGTGAAGAAAGCTAATGGCATGTTGGCCTTCATTGCGAGATGATTTGAGTTTAGGAGGAAGGAGGTCCTCCTGCAGTTGTACAGGGCCCTGGTGAGACTGCACCTGCAGTATTGTGTGCAGTTTGGTCTCCCAATTTGAGGAAGGACATTATTGCTATTGAGGGAGTGCAGTGTTGGTTCACCAGGTTAGTTCCCGGGATAGCAGGACTGACAATGATGAAAGAATGGGTCGACTGAGCTTGTATTCACTGGAATTTAGAAGGATGAGAGGGGATCTTATAGAAACGTATAAAATTCTTAAGGGATTGGGCAGGCTAGATGCAGGAAAATTTTTCCCGGTGTTGGGAGAGTCGAAAACTAGGGGTCACAGTTGACGAATAAGGGGTAGGCCATTTACGACTGAGACAATAATAAACATAACTAAACTAAACCATACTGGAACTAGTTCTCCTGACCCTGCTCAAGAAGAGTTGGTGTGTGGAACTTTAAATGTTCTAGTTGTTTTTGGTGTGGATTGAAATGATGATTGATATCAAGAGGCCAAATGTGGCTTATGATTGAGGTGCTCAGTCCAATTTCACAACAAGCATGATTTCAAATAGAAATTGCTAACACAATTTGCTCCAAATGATTAATTTTGCAGTATTTTGTGTGTGTGTTTGCAAGACCTGTAAACAATGACATTTTTTTCCATTTTCAATGTAGCACCACATCAAGCAGTGCTGGGGAACCTGTAGGAATACTTTCAGGCAGTACTTCAACCGAGAGCAGCGGAAATGAATTGGCTGATACCTGTGAACTGGAGGAAATCTGTACCCTTCCTGAAGAGAAAACAAAAATCCAGGACATAGAGAGTATGCCAGAAGTCCAACAGCATAGAATTTAAATTTATTTTTAATCTCAAAATATTTCAACATCAGATGACACAGGTGGTAGGTGTGGGTAGGGTGGTGGGTATTGTCTGCATGGATTTTAGGCATTAATAAAGTCCCCCATTGTAGGCTGATCCAGAAGATTAAGATGCACGGGATTAACAGCCACTCATAATATGGATTCAGAAATGATTTACTGTTAGAGGAGGTTTATGATGGAGGTCTGTGACCAGCAGAGATCTGCAGGGATTTCTGCAGGTACCGATGCTTTTGTGATATATATAATTTACTTGGACATCAATGTAGATTGTTTGATTAGTAGGTTTACAGATGTCATCAAGCTTGCTGGGCTCTTGGACTGTGAGGAGAGCTGCCAAAGTATACAGCGGGACATAGGTCAGCTACAGAAATGGGCAGAGAAATTGCAGATGGAGTTTAATCCGAAGAAGTATGAGGTCCTGTACTTTGGGAGGTTAAATATAAGGGGAATACACTTAATGTAATGACCATTAACAACATTGATGTTGGTGTCCCTGAAAGTAGCAGCACAAATAGATATAATCGTAAAGAAGGCAAATGGTATGCTTGCCTTTACAGGCAAAGGAATTGAGGGTCAGGGTCAGGGAGTCATATAGAGCAAGCCACATGCAGCCTATAGAACTTTGGTTAGGCCGCATTTGAAATATTACATAGAGTTCTAGTCTCCCCATTACAGGAAGGATGTGGAGGTATTGGAAATGGTGCAGAGGAGGATTACCAGAACGATGCCTGGATTAGGGGGTATTAGCTACACGGAGCAGTTGGACAGACATGGATTGTTTTCTCTGGAATGGTGAAGGTGTAGGGACATAGGGATTGGCTGGGAGTTCGAACCCTCGGATTGGCTAACGATGTCACGAGGTGTGCCAGCGCGGGAGAAAGAGCTAGTCTAGTGTTGAACTCCGTCCAGTAAGGACGTATTCGTTGGTTATCTATAGTTGTGAGTATTGCGTTTGTTACGGGGTTTTTGCCCATGCAAATAAACTCCGTCTTCAACACTCACCCGCTTCTGGACTCGCCACAAAGGTTGATTGGATCCCCTGATCTCCCGGTTCCTTCGCTCAGTCTGCCTGAACCAGCCTGATCTCCTGGTGGCTCAGTACTTCAACTCGCCCTCCCACTCCCAGTCTGACCTTTTTGTCTTGGGCCTCCTCCAGAGTCATAGTGAGGCCCACCGCAAATTGGAGGAACAGCACCTCATATTTCGCTTGGGCAGCTTACAGCCCAGCGGTATGAACATTGACTTCTTTAACTTTAGATAGCTCCTCTGTCCCTCTCTTCCCCTCCCCCTTCCCAGATCTCCCACTGTCTTCCTGTCTCCACGTATATCCTTCCTTTGTCCCACCCCCCTGACATCAGTCTGAAGAAGGGTCTCGACCCCAAACATCACCCATTCCTTCTCTCTAGAGATGCTGCCTAATCTGCTGAATTACTCCAGCATTTTGTGATACCTTCGACTTGTACCAGCATCTGCAGTTATTTTCCTACTCAATTCGTGCCTGCCTTCCTTTCTGCACCACTGGGATCTATTTCTCCTGGAAACTAACAGCTGATTTTTAAATCTCTCGCTCCACCTCTCAGCTGCTCACACTTGTGAAACTGTCCTAGCACAACACTAATGGCTGCTTTTTAAATAATCCACGCTGCTCCTTCTCTCAGTTACTCACAAGCAAAGTAAACATCATAAGACTGCATAAAATACAACATCTTGCACTTCTCTTCATTAAACTCTTTTAAACATTCCTGAGTCCACTTTCCCAGCTGATCAAGATCCTGCTTGTTTTTGAGAACCATCTTCACTATTTACAATGCCACACACTTTTGTGTTGTCTGTAAACTTGCCAGTCATGCTTGTACATTCTCATTCAAATCGTTGACATAAACCAAAAACAGCAATAGACCCAGCACTGATCCCTGAGGCACGCCACTAGACATAGGCCTCCAGTCCGAGAAACAACCTTCCAGCATCACCCCCTGCTTCCTTCATGAAGCCAATTCTCTATCCAATCCTTAATATTATCTTCCAGAGATATCTCCTGCCTCATTTTGCCCTCCTGATTTCTTTCTTAAGTATGCTGTTCAGTTCCCAAATCTCCCTCTGTGGACACAGTGCATCCAAGCTGCCTACTATACTTGTCCCATGCCTCCTTTTTCTTGACCAAAGCCTCAACTTCTCTCATCATCTAGGTCTCATCCAGGAATATGCATGCCCTGAACTCTCATCATCACACCTTTAAATGCATCTCACTTTCCGGAAGCCCCTTTGCCCGCAAACAACCTATTTCGTAGGGTGAGTAATGCCACATTTGGAGTATTGCATGCAGTTCTGGTCGCCCCATTACAGGAAGGATGTGGATGTTTTGGAAGAGGTGCAGTGGTGGCTCACCAGAATGATGCCTAGCTTACGGGGTATTACCCACAAGGAGAGGTTGAACAAACTTGGATTGTTTTCTCTGGAACGCCAGAGGTTAAGGAGAGATGAGATAGATATATATAAAAATATGTGTGGCATCGATAGTTTAGGCAGTCAGAATCTTTTTCACAGGATGGAAAAAGCAAATACTGGAGGACATAGTTTAAAGGTGAGAGGGGCAAAGTTGAAAGAATATGTGCAGTGCAATTTTTTTAGAGGGTGGTGAGTACCTGGAAAGCACTGCCGGAGTGGTGGTAGATGCCGATATGTTAGTGGCATCTAACAGACTTTTGGATAGGCATATGGATATGCAGGGATTGTAGGGATATGGATTATGTACATAATTTCACTTTCCTTTTCCTTGATCCTTCAATCTCCTTGAAACATCTTACCCCTTACTATTATTAGCTTTGCCAGCCAGGAATGCGCTCTGTATACTAGCTCTGGTCTAACCAACGTTTTTTAAAGTAGTACCATGATCTCCCTGATCTTGTATTCTGTGCCCCAGCTAATGGAACCAAGTATCCCTTATGCTTTCTTCACCACCTTTTTTGCCACCTCAGGGATCCTTGGATTTGTACACCTACATTCCTCTGTTCCTCAATATTTGCCAAAGACCTACTATTTATTACATACAATATATCCCACTCTAATTGGACATCCCAAAGTGCATAAACTCAAGCTTATCAGGATTTAATTCCATTTGCCATTGCTCTGCCCATTTTACCAACTGATCAATGTTACCCAGTAATGAACAAATTCCTTCCTCACTATCAACAGTTTTGTATTATCTGCAAATTTATCAATCCTACTTGCTCTATTCAGATCCAAACTGTTCATGTATGTAAGCAACAGTGGGAATCCCAATGTTTTATGTAATATACCACAGGTCACAGCCTCTCCTCTTTTATAATGTTACTATATTTGGAAAAAATCACTGATGGCCACAAGAGGGAAGCAGCAGATGGAATTTAATGTGGTGACAAATTTTAACAGGAAGTATGGAGAGATGTAATGTACACATTAATGATATAATTAATAATATTCAAGTACTAATATTTAGGGGAATCAAGAACCAGAGGACATAGATTTAAGGCGAGAGGGGAAAGATTTAATGTGAATCTGTGTCTATTAACTTTATTAACGCATATCAAAATATTTTCAAATAGCAGGTTGTTTATCAATATATCTTTTAGTGCATAAACTAATATGCACTGTGCTTTGATTCCATTTCTACACATTTTGATTCATACTTTCTGTTTTCTGATCATATTACAGGCGTGACTGTAGACATAGAAGAGGAACTTAAGCGGCGCATAATGGCCAGAGCAGCTAAGTTGCAAATTCCACGTAAGAAGAATGCAGCTGAAGTCCTGAAGGTATTACAGTAACATCTGTAAGATAACAATGATAGATTTCCCTGAAAATGACATCAAGGGTACATAGGGTGATGAAAATAACACGCTGGCTTTCATCAGTTAGAGAATTGAGTAGAGAATTTGGGATGTTATGTTACTCGCACAAGACTTTGGAGAGTTGGAGTATTGTGTTCAGTTTTGGTCACCCTGCTATAGGAGAGATACCATTAAGCTAGAAAGAGTGCAGAGAAGATTTATAAGGATGTTGCCTGGACTTGAGGGGCGAAATTATAGGGACAGTCTAGGACATTATTCCTTTGAGCACAGAATGCTGAGGGGTCATCTTATGGAGGTGTATAAAATCATGAGGGAAACAAAGTCTTTTTCCCAGGCTAGTAGAGTCAAAACCTGGGGACAAAGGTTTAAGATGGGAAGGGAAAGATTTCCTAGGAGCCTGAGGAGCAACCTTTTCACACAGTGGATGGTGGATATATGGAACAAGCTGCCAGAAGAAGTAGTTGACACAGGTATAATAACAATATTTAAAAGATGTAAAAGCATTTAAAATAAATTTATTAAAAGATTTTGAAGGATAGAGGCCAAATGGTTCCAGCTTGGATGAGGCATCTTGGTTGGCATGGACGAGTTGGGCTGAAGGACTGTATGATACGATGTCTGTATGGTTTCAAAGTGTGCCATAACCTGTGTAGTTCCGATGAAAAGTTAGTAACATTCCCTCTGCACCCTAAGAACACCACCAGCAATATTTTGTGTCAGCTACAAAATTACTGGTCATTCCTACCAAATCCATATCAAAGTTATTCATTTATATTACAAGCAACAAAGGTCACAGCACTGATACTGTGGGATAACACCAGCCACAGGCACTAAAACAAATCCCTACCATCACTCTCTGTCTCCTATTGCCAATTTACTTTTGGATGCAATTTGCCAACTTGCCCTGGTTTCTCTGGCCCTCACCTTTTGAGCAACATCAATGACCATTAAAGTTCTACGCAAATCACAACTGTTGCCCTGCCCTCGTCGATACACTGTTATACCCTTTAAAATAATTCAATCAATTTAATCAGACAGGATCCGTTCTCTACCAAGCCATGTTGATTGTCTCTGATTAGTCTCTCCCCCTCCACGTAATCATTAATTTTCACTCTCAAAATCTTTTTCTTGCTTCTTCCCAACTACTGATGTCATTCTCACAGTCAGCAAGCTTTTCACTGCTGGCTACCTTGAAAAAGGGGACCAAGTTTGCTGTCATAGATTCATAGAGTCATGCAGTATGTAAACAGGCCCTTTTGCCCAACACATCCATGTTGAATAAGATGCCCTGTCGTAGTTAGTCTTTTTTGCCCACATTTGGCCCATATCCCACTAAACCTTTTTTATCCATGTACCTGTCCAAGTGTCTTTTAAATTCTACTATAGTACCTGCCTCAGCTACCTACTCTGGCAGCTGGTTCCCTATACCCACCACTCTCTCAGTGAATACGTTATCCCCTCAAGTTCCTATTAAATCTTTTCTCTCTCACCTTAAACCTATGTCGTGTGGTTCTTTACTCTCTTACTCTGGGAAAAAGACTCTGTTTCCCTTATGATTTTATACACATCTATAAGATCATTCACTAGTCACTGGCCTCCAGTCTGAAAAACAACCATCCACCATCATCCTCCCTTGTTTATGATGTAGATTTCAAAGACTCAGTATTTGGTCCTAAATATTAATATATAACAATGAACAACCTAAATGTTGGTGGCATAATAAAGAGATTTACAGTTGATACAATAATTATAAGCAAGTCAGTTGGGGTGAGAACTGCCAAGAATCACTAGAGTCAAGAATGATCCCAGAGGACTGAAAAATTGCAAATGTTACTCTATTATTCAAGAAGGGAGTGGGCAAAAGAGGGGAGACTATAGGCCGGTTAGCCTGACTTCAGTGGTTGATATTTAGAATCAATCATTTTTTCGGATGAGGTTTCCAAGTCCTTAGAAGCACATGATAAAATAGGCCAAAGTCAGCATGGTTATGGGGAGATCTTACCAGTCAAATCTATTGGAATTCTTTGAAGAATAAAATAGCAGGATAGACAAAGGAGAGCCAGTGGATGTTGTTTAACTGGATTTTCAGACCTTTGATAAGGTGCCACTGGTCACAAATCTCCAGCCAGAATAACACACATATGCCATTACCTATATTGAGGTTGCTAAACAAGGTATTAGAGGGAAGATAGAGGTATTAGAGCAAAGAGTGTGAATAAAGGGGGCTTGGTCGACATAGATGTGTTGACCAGAAGGGGATGTCCTTATGCTGCATGTTGAAGTTGCAACTTCAACAGACCAGAGACCACACACAAATGTGACCTTTGCGACAGGGACTGTCACTTTTTGGGGATGAAGTTATCACATTTGCTCGTAATTTTGTGCTGGGATTCTGGGATTCAATGGCTGAAAGAATGGTGGAGTCAGAAACCTATTGATATCTACTATTATCTGTGGATCTGTCAAGCTGGTTGGTGTGATTAAACTGTGTAGCCCCATGACATAATGATGGACCATATGGCCTACCTCTGTGTCATAAATATTCTTTGATTTCTAATTTTTATTATTTGTGTATTGATTTAATATTGCAATTTTTTGCAGTGATAGACTTGATATGAATCCTCTAATGGGCGATATAATCATTGAAACAGGCTGGAACAACGTAGTTGAAGAGAGACATCTGGATTTTAAAAGTACACGTTGAAGAAATACAGAAAGAAAAGCAACAAATAACTTAAGATGTTTGTTACACCAAATGCTTCTAGAAATGTTTTTGTATTTCTTTGCTTCTAGTTCAAATTATTCAACTTTCTTTTGTTAAAAAGCAACACTTGTTTTGTATTTATGGTTTTGGTATACATTTTTCAAGTTTAAAAAAATCTTGGTAATTTCTGCATTTTACTAAACCCATGGAAACATATGTCCATGAGAGTCCAATGTCAAAAAACATAGTCAAAGCATTTTTTCTCACCATGCATAACTTGAGCTATTTTGGTTTTAAATAAAAATCTACCAGGTCACCCTTTCGCACGCTGCAGGATAAAATAAACTCTGAACATGAATTAATCACCAAGTTTAATTTTGTTTATTGTAAAATACACATCGCAGGAGATAGTTCCAGCAGATAATATTCAAGCTGCTCTGTCTCTTCCTCAGCCAATCAAATACCTGTTTTTCAAATGTCCCACCTTCGCACTGCCTGTTTTCAATCAAAACAGCTTTCTCTCCACTCCCCTGCTGATTTTTCAAAAATGCCTTCTCTCCTCCCAAAATGGGGACTTACCAACTCTCTCCTCTATTTTTGCTGTTAAAAAAACAATCTCTGTGAACCGTAGTGGATATTGTCTACATGAATTTTAGGAAGGCATTTGATAAAGCCCCTTATAGTAGGCTGATGTAGAGGTTAAATTGCACAGAATCGACAGACTTGGTAGTTTAGATTCAGAACTGGCTTACCCAGAGAAGATAGGTAATGGCATATGTGTGTTATTCTGGCTGGAGATTTGTGACCAGTGATATTTAGTTTAGTTTAGTTTATTATTGTCATGCGTACCAAGGTACAGTGAAAAGCTTTCTTTTGCGTGCTATCCAGTCAGTGAAAAGACTAAACATGATTACATCAAGATGACTGGATAGCATCCACAGGGTACAAATACAGGAAAAAAGGGAATAACGTTTAGTGCAAGATAAAGTCCAGTAAAGTCCAATTAAATATAGGCCAAGGGTCTCCAATGAGATAGATGGGAGAGCTCAGGACAGCTCTCTAGTTGGTGATACAATGGTTCAGTTGTCTGATAACAGCTGGGAAGAAACTGTTCTGAAAACTGGAGGTATACATTTTCAGTGCGCACTGTTAAGGCCTTCAATAATCCTACTTGTTCGAAAGACTCACCACTGATCTATAAGTTGTTTCATTTTGTGTTTGTGCCTATCTGAGTAAAGCCAGATACAGGGTACGTACGGGTAGAGCACAACATTCCCTCTTGCATATCTTTAATTTACTATTATGTTTTTATTAAACATATGCATTCTTATCAAATTGCTTTGGCAATATTCCTACATTCCCAGCTGATGCCATTTCTTCTGCAACAATGTGCATTTTCACTGGAGGAGAATAAGCAGATGCTGCAGTATTGTAGCCATAACATACTCTGAAAGAAAAAAAACATAAAATTGGTACCTGCAGCAATCAATTTGATTCCATATTAAGCATCTGAAATAATTTAACCCACAAATGTTCCATTCCTACTATCTTAACACATTGATTTTGTTGATGAACCAGAGAGGTAATAGTAAATTTGTACTACACGTTCCTAAATCCTTGATAGAGAAATGATGAAGCAGTTTTTCCAATGTTGCCTTATTACAGTTAACAAATCTCTCGATCTAAATACAATAGTTCTAAATTTAGTTTTATTTCATCCAGTATCATATGCCTTTCTGAAGGTATTAACATGCTGTAGTACAATTGCTGGAGAGTCCTTTTTCATAAACTCAGCTACTTTATTCTTGTAGACACAAAATGCAGAACTGGATCAGTGAGGTAGGCAGCATCTTCATTGTTTATTGTTTTGTTTTTATTTGTTGCGATTGATGCAGGTTAGATCCAAGGCAAGATCTATAATTGGCCAACAGCTAGATGTGTGCAGTAACATCAGAACTATTGGGTTGGAACTCTGGGTTATACATCTATAAATAGCATTGAGGCCAATGTTAACATCAATCACCAGACTAATATTAGCTAACTTAGTACACCATTGGTACAATGTTGTAATTAAAAAACACAGCACTTAAATTTTACCTTCCACTTTCTATCACCAAGCACCATTTTAATCCAATTCTCCAAATTGCTCAGAATCTCATGGGGTCTTACCTTTACTAACAATCTGCCATGTGGATCAGTATCAAAGCCTTTACTGTAATGCATGTGTATACACAGTCCATCAGCTATACAATCCCCATCAAGACGTTTTGTTAACTTTTCAGAAAGTTCAGTCAAATTAGGCAAACCGAATCTCTTTATAAATGCCCATGCTGTTTATCCTTGACTAATCCCTGCCTCTCCAAGTGCAGATTAATCCTGCCCTTCACAATTAAAATAATCTCTGCTAATGTTGGACTTAATGGCTTATCATTGCTGGCCCGTCTTGAACAAAATATCATATTTTATTTCTTCCAGTCATCTGGGATGTTTTCTGTTGCTAGAGATAATTAAATATTCCTGTCCAATGTCTACAGATTGCTTCCCTGGTTTCCTACTGTAGCTGGGGATTCATCTGAAAAGGCCAGGTGAATTCCACCTTCAGAGTCATAAAGTGTGGAAACAGGCCCTTCGATTCAATTTGCCCTCTCCGACCAAGATACCCCATCTACATTAGTCCCACCTGCCTGCAATTGGACCATATCCCTCTAAACCTATCGTATCCACATACATGTCTAAATGCTTCTGAAATGTCGTGATAGTACCTTCCTTAACATCCTCCTCTGGCAGCTCATTTCATTTACTACCACTCATTGTGTAAAAAGATTGCCCCTCAGTTTCCTATTAAATCTTCCCCCCCTCATGTTAACACTATGTCCTTTGTTCCTTCCCCTACTTTGGGTAAAAGACTCTGTGCAATTACCCTATCTATTTCTCTCATGAGCTTGTACACCTCTGTAAGATCACCCCTCACCCTCCTGCCCTCCAAGCAATAAAGTCCTAGCTTGCTCAACCTCTCTGTATAGCTTAGGGCCTCCAGTCCTGGCAACATCTTTGTACTGAAGAGCAGGCTAAAAAAGGAAATCAGGACAAGGGGACAGGAGTCTATTGAGACGGGAAAACTTCTGACCACCAACTTCACTATCTACAATATCACCCACTTTAGTGTCATCTGCAAACTTACTAATCATGCCTTGTATGTTCTCATCCAAATCATTGATAGAGATGACAAACAGCAATGGGCCCAGCATCAAACCCTGAGGCACAGCACTAGTCACAGGCCTCCAGTTAAAAAAAACAACCTTCCACTATCATCCTCTGCTTCCTTCCATGAAGCCAATTTACTATTCAGTTAGCTAGATTACCTTGGATGCCATGTGATCTAACTTTCCAGAGCAGCCTACCATGTGGAACCTTGTCAAATGCCTTGCTGAAATCCAGATATACAACATCTACAGCTCTGCCCTCAGCAACCCTTTTGGTCACATCCTCAAACTCAAATCAGATTTGTGGGACACAATCTCACACATACAAACCATGCTGACTATCCCTAATCCTAGTCCCTGTCCATCTAAATTCATATCTTATCCCTCAGAATACACTCTCATAACATTCCAACCACAGATGTTAGACTCACTGGCCTGTAGTTCCCAGGCTTTTTCTTGCAGCCCTTCTTAAATGGAGGCACAACATTTGCCACCTGCCAGTCATCCAGCACCTCACCTGTATTTAATGATGACTCAGAAATCTCAGCGAGGGCACTGGTAAATTGCTCTCTAGCTTCCCACAGTGACCGTGGATATATCTGATTTGGCCCAGGATATTTGTCTATCTTCACATGTGTTGTGCCCTTTAGCACCTCCTCGACTGTTATGCTGACTGCCCTCAAGATACTTCTATTGACTGCCCCAAGTTCCCCTGTCCTCGTGTCTTTCACCATGGAAAAGCAGAGGAGAAATACTCATTAAGGACCTTTCCCATCTCCTGTGGCTCCACATGAAGTTGACCACTTTGATTCCTGAGGAGCCCCATTCTCTCTCTGGTTGTCCTTTTTCCCCTAATATATACATAAAACCGTCTATGAAATTATCTACCACATTTCTCAAAACTCCTCCAGGGAAATAATTGATCCCAGCTGTCCATAGCTGTCCCATACCTCCTTGTTCTTGACCCAAGCCTCAATCTCTTTCATCATCCAGGCTTCCTTACACCCACCTACTTTGCCCTTCACTCTAACAGGAACATGCAGGTCCTGAACTCTTGTCAGCACTCTTTTTAAAAACATCTCACTTTCAGGACATTCCTTTTCCTTCCAATAACCTGTTTCAATCAACTTGAGCAAGTTACTGTCTAATACTTTCAAAGTTGACCTTTCCCCAATTTAGAATTTTAACTCGTGGCCCTGCCCTATCTCTATCCATAACTATCTTAAACTTAATAGAACAGCAGTTTCTGGTCCCAAAAGGCTCATCCACAAACACTTCATCCACTTGCCCCTCCCAATTTCCTAATACTCGATCAAGCACTACCCTCTCTCATGTCGGGCCCTCTTTCCTGAACATATTTGACAAATTGTGCCCTGTCTAAATCTTTTGCTCCATGATATTCCCATTCAATATTGGGAAAGTTAAAATCCCCAACTATGACAACCTTAGACCTGCAGCTGCCTGCAATCTCCTGGCTTATTTGCTTTTCTAATTCCTGTTGACTATTTGGGGGCCTGTAGTACCCTCCCCACAAGGTGCTCATCCATTTCTCAGTTCCCCCTATGTAGCCTCGCTGGATGAACCATAAGTAATGTTATCTCTGACCACTGCTGCGACATCCTCCTTAATCAATAAAGCAATACCTCCTCTTTTAGCCCCACCTCTCGCTCTCCTAATGCATCTGTACCCTGGAACATTAAGCTGCCAATCCTGTTTCTCTCTTAACTATGTTTCTGTAATCCTACAATGTTCCAGTCGAGCGTACCTATCCACACTCCGAGTTCATCTGCCTGACCTGTCTGGACTCGCATTAAATAAGTGTAATTCAAACCAACAGTTCTACCTCTCTCCAAGCCTTTCTCCTGCCTATTCTGTCCACATCCATGAACATCCATACTGCTCCCCAGCTTTTTACCTACCTTGGTCCTACATAGGTTCCATCCTTTAAGCCTATGAAGACATCTAATACATCCTCCTTTTCAATTGTAATTTATTCACAAATTTAATGAAATCTGTCCCTGGGTACTCCAACTACAATGTACTTCTGCATGGTGAATAATTTAATTATTTAAGATCTTATTCTCCTGTTCCACACACAGATTGCCACTTTGGTCCCTAATACACTTCACCCATTTGCTTATATATAAAAAGCTTTAAAATGTGCCTTAGAATTATCTACAGTATTATTTCTTTAGACTTTAGGCTCTAGAGATGCAACATGGTAACGGGCTCTTCAGCCCGCGGAGTCTGCGTTGAGTGTTTCTATGGCTCTATTAATTGGTCTTCAGTTTCCTATTTTCTCTTTCTACCTCTCTGAAACAGTGGGGTAATGTTTGGTAATTTGCAACACATTGTGCAATTCCACAGTCCTGGAAATTTTGGAAAATCGTCACTAGTGCTTTCACGAAGGGCAACCACCTGTTTTAAAACCCTTAAATGTAGTGAATGGATTCTCTTCATGTTTCATTTTTCTCTTTAGGCCATTGGTTCTCCACGAATTCTCGTAATTTATCTTGTTTTCTACATGAAGACTGATATAGGATATTTCTTGATTTTCCTTTGCTTTTTTCTAATACAGGTATAGCTTTAAAACTGATTGTTTTATTTAAGATCTGAACTTTCGCCAATCTGAACTTTCTTTACTCCATGCCCAATTGTTATTTCACTTCTACAAGCATTGTATTCAGGGTAGACAGAGACTGCAGATGCTGGAATCTGAAGCAAAAAAACAAAACACTGGAAGAACTCAGAGAACCAAGCAGAATCTCTGGATTCAAACAGTGTAAATCAACAGTTTGAGTCAAGGTCCTGGATCTAACAGGAAGAGGGGCAGATTGCCAGTACTTAGCAGTACTGTGTGTGTGTGCCTGCTCGTGCACGGTGGTGGGGGGAAGGAGTGATGGGAAACAGATAGGTGGAAAAGGGGAAAGGTGAACAAAAGGAAAAAAACTAGGTGGATGGTCAAATGTGTGCGTGAGAACACCAGCAGTGCGGATTAACTGAAAATGGAAAATTGAACATTCACACTTTTGTGTTGTATGCTATTCAAGCGGGGTGTGAGATGTTCTTCCCATTTTAAATTGGTCTCTCTGTAACAATGGAGAAGGCCGAAGACAGACAGGAATGGGAAGGAAAGTTGGAATAACACAAAAACAGACACATGAGCAGAGTGCATGCCATAATGAGCAGAGTGCAGGTGCTTTGTTTCATGATCTATACATAATTTTACCAAAGTAGAGGAGGCCACATCATCATCTCAAGCTTCTGGTTGTATGTATGTCATTTTAACTCAGACCTTCACCTTGTCCATTACAACAGGATTTCAAGAACAGCTGCAGAATGAACCCAATGGAAATGTGAAAATTATTTCATAGCATGAAGCTTATTTTCCTTTTTGTACTAAAATCATCGAATCGTTCAGCACAGACAAATGTATTAAGGTAAATAACTCTCCCAGGCCTGATCATAGATATCTGAGGACATTGTGGGAAGCTAAAGATGCAATTAAAGGACACGTGACTGAGATATATTAATCATCACTAGATGTGGGTGAGGGGCAGGAAGACTGGATGGTGTCTAATGTTTTGAATCTATTTAAGAAGGGCTGCAAATAAAAATCTGGGAACAATAGTCTTTTGTTATAGCTTTTTGAGGAGGTGACAAAGGAGATTGATGAAGGTAGGGCAGTGGATGTTGTACACATGTTTGATAAAGTCCCTCATGGTAGACGGATCCAGAAGATCAAGATGCACAGGATTCAGTTACTTGGTTGTAGAGATTCAAGCTGGCTTGTGTAGGAAAGAACTGCAGATGGTGGTTTAAATCGAAGGTAGATCACAACATGCTGGAGTAACTCAGCGGGACAGGCAGCATCTCTGGCCATTCCTTCTCTCCAGAGATGCTGCCAGTCCCGCTGAGTTACTCCAGCATTTTGTGATCTACCTTCAGAACTGGCTTAATCATTGAAGACTGAAGGTTGTGCTGGAAGGAAGATATTCTGGCTGGAGGACTGAACAGTGGAATTCCACAGGGATATCTGCTGTTTGCAATATATATTTATATATAAAAATTAGTTGGATGTAAATGTAGATAGGTCATTGAGTAAATTTGCTGATGACAACAAAATTAGAGTAGCAGACAGTGAGGAAGGCCATCAGAAGATATAGTGAGATATAGATTAGCTGCAGCAATGGAAGATGGAGTTTAATCTGAGCAAGTGTGAGGTGTTGCACTGCATCAGGAGAGAGTATACAGTTAATGATGAGACCCTTAACAGGATTGATGTGCAGAGGGATCCAAGTTCATAGTTCACTGAATGTGGCAGCACAAGTAAATAGGGCGGTAAAGAAGACACAGAGTATACTTGCCCTCATTGATAAAGACATTGAGTACAAGAATCAAGAAGCTATATTGCAGCTCTATAAGACTTTAGTTACACAGCATTTGCAGCGTTGCATGCAGTTCTGATCGCCCCATTACAGGAAGGATGCGGTGGCTTTGAAAAGGGTGCAGTCAAGGTTTACCAGAATGCTGCCTGGATTGGAGGGTTTCAGCAACAAGGAGAGGTTGGATAAACTTGGATTATTTTCTCTGGAATGTCGGAGGTTGAGGGAGACAATAGAAATATATAAAATTAGGAGGCATCTCTTGGGTAGACAGTCAGAACCTTATTCCCAGGCTGGAAATGTTCAACACTAGAGGGCATAGCAACCAGCTACCAGGGGAACATTTTAATGGAGACGTGCGGGGCATGGTTTTTATACTGAGTGGCAGGGGATCTGAAACACATTGCCGGGAGTGGTGGTGGAGGCAGATATGATAGTGGCATTTAAGAGGCTTTTCGATAGGCACATGGAAGTGCAAGAAATGGAGGAATATGGATCATGTACAGGCAGATGAGATCATTTTAACGGCATGTTCGGCTCAAACATTGTGGGCTGAAGGGCCCATTCCTGTGCTGTACTGTTCCATGTTTATAGACTAGTATGCTTAACATCTGTGGTAATAAAGTAATCGGAGAAATCTGGGGAATAAGATTATATATGCATTTGGATAGACATGGACAGATTAGGGATAGTTAGCACGCTGTTGTGCATGGGAGGTCATGTTTCACGCTGTTGTGCATGGGAGGTCATGTTTCATGCTGTTGTGCATGGGAGGTCATGTTTCACGCTGTTGTGCATGGGAGGTCATGTTTCATGCTGTTGTGCATGGGAGGTCATGTTTCATGCTGTTATGCGAGGTCATGTTTCACGCTGTTGTGCATGGGAGGTCATGTTTCATGAAAGTATTGGAGTTTTTAGAATAAGATTTTTTTTTGTATGTTTCACTTGTTGGGAACCCTGAATGGATACATTATGTTGGTTTATATTGTCTTTTTGAGATTATATTGTCTTAAATATGAATTCATTGTTTTTATCATTTCAGATACTTGATTTAACATATTTGAAAGTATTTAGGTGAATGCTAAAGGATTATCTGGTTAATTAGAGATATTAAGCCAGAAACAGACTAGTTCTACATTAAAAAAACTAACCGATCTTAACAGAAACATTGAACAATTAGTTCTGGGGAAGAGAGCCGATTCCTTAGACTGTAGACTTTATAGATACACCTTTGGCCCAACGAATCTGTTCTGACCAGCGATCAATCCGTACACCAGCACTGTACTACATGAGGGATAATTTTATGGAAGCCAATTAACTGTCAAACGTGTACATCTTTAGAGTTGCAGGAAACAAGTGCAAGCAGAGTAAAACCCATGTGGTCACAGGGCGAACGTACAAACTCCGTACAGACAGTACCCGCAGTCAGAATCAAACCCCAGTCTGTGGTGCTACAAGGCAGCAACTCTACCACTGTGCCACTGTGCTGCCCTAAAATGCACAGAGAAGGTTGGTGAGGAGATAAGGGAACAAAGTCTAAAAAGTCAATTAAATTCTTTAGGAAAGACAAGAAACACAAGGATACTCTTTCAGACTTTAATAGACTAAAGACCACTGGGATCTCAAGGATATCACATTTTTACATTCATGGAAATGCTTTTGTTTGCAGAATTGCTTTGTAAAGGGAAAAGTGCTTGGCTGACAGAGCATTACAATAAAGACACACAGATTGACAGAACCACAGTTTGGATGTAGCACAAAAGGAGGTCATTCAGCCCATTGTGGTTGTGCCAGTTCTATGTAAAAGCAATCAGGCTGATCTCATGACTTGCCCTTCGCCTACTCGATATTCTGTGCGAGCTGCAGTATAAGACTGTGCGGTGAAAGTCATAATTATTTCCTTGTGTTGTAAATCTCTGATCTTATTAAGGAACCTTCCTGGTTACATTCATTCTGCCTGTCATTTTGCCTGGATTGGATATCTTTCCTTGGAACTTCTCAATAAGCACTCCTCAGTAACTACAGAAAAGACTTGCGTGCAGCTATTTTAATATCAGATTCTCACAATATATTCTTTGAAGCACAGGAACAAATAACTGAACTATTCAATAAGCAAACTAACATAAACACTGAACCTGATAAGAATTGGTGGAAATAAAATAAATGAACTCTGGCAATTGCTATGTGTAATCTGTGAAAACCAATGAGCAACAATCAAGAATACGAGTGAGGAGAAATAATGTTGACCATTGGACTGTCAGATATGGTGTTGGCAAATGAAGAGATCAAATTTTTTTCTTCCAAAATCAGGCCAAATAGGAACTGTACACAGAGAACATCTATGGAAAGAGAAACAGTTAATATTTCAGTTTGTTCGCATTTCATTGTAATTATGGAAAGGTAGAAATTAAAGATATTTTAAGTTGCAGAGAAGGGAGAACAGTGGAGAGAGGAAAGGAAATGATCAGAGATTGAATGATATAAATAATGTTGGTGCTGACAGAAAGCAGAGAATTCTTGTTAATGACAAGTTGTCAAAGTCTTGCAAAAACATGAGGTGCATTAGGCCTGGGAAATGAGAAAAAAATGTGAACTATGAGTTTCCTGAAATCTGAAATAACAGATCTGTTCTTATAGTGGTAATGTGTGCTATTGTTTAAATTTAAAAGAACACAAATCACAAAGAAATGTAATAACCGTGGGGAACTTTAAAATATATTCTAAAATAGGTGGTATTGTAAACTATGAAGATGTTTATCAATAATTAAAGTGGGGTATTAATCAAGTGGGCTGAGGAATAGCTAATGGACCTTGATTCAGATAACTGAGGTGTTGCATTTTGGGAAGGCAAACCAGAGCAGGTCCTTCACAGTGAACTGTAGCGCCCTGGGGCATGTTGTAAAGCAGAGGAGTCTAGGCATACATGTACGTAATTCACTGAAAGTGGCATCGCAGGTAGTGAAGAATGCTTTTGGAATACTGGCCTTCATCAGACATGGAACTGAGGATAGCGGTTGGAACATTATTGTATGTTACAGCTGTACAAGACAATGGTCAAGCCTAATTTGGAGTGATATATTCAGTGATCATATGGCATAATTTCCTTGTTGAAGTATGGCATAGCGGCAGAGTTGCTGCCTTGCAGTTCCAGAAACCTGTGTTCGATCCTGCCTACAGGTGCTGTCTGTACAGAGTTTGTATGTTCTCTCATGACCTGCATGGATTTTCTCCGGTATCTCTGGTTTCCTCCCACACTCTAATGACGTACAGGTTTGTAGCCTAATTAGCATGGTATAATTGTCCCTAGTGTGTGTGCGATAGTGTAGGGCGACCAGATCTGCATGCAGTACTCCAAATGCTGCTGAACTAAAGTCCTGTAAAGCTGCATCATGACTTTCTGACTCTTATACTCAATGCCTTGCCCAATAAGGCTGGAGGCTGTGGAGGGCAACAGCCGAAAGAGATAAAATCAGACCTGGTCGAGAGATAATGGTCTGGTGCTCATCTGTGGGGTGATATTCCAGGGGTAAGTATGAGGAGGTGTTCAAGAGCTGGCACCTGGCCTCAGCCCGGTAGAGGTCAGCCCGCCCGACTACAACTGCACCTCGCTTGACGTTCGGTTTGATGATGTTGTTGGGTTTGTTGCAAAGAAAAAACCTATGGGGTGTTAAAACTCGGAGTTGTGATCACTCGCCCCCAAAATTCTTTTCTACTGTGATACCAATCATCTGATCAGGCTCATTTCCTGCCATCTTTTGGTAATCTATCTCCATATCTGTTCCTCTCTTCTGCTTGCTATTGGAGTGCCTAAAGTACAATCACATTAAAGTGCCTTCCTTTCTTATTTGCACCTATCGTATTTCTAAGCGCTATCCATATCACCTCAGCTGACGAATTCTCCAGTTTGTCGTCTCTGGGTGCCAATGGGATGGTCTCCCTGTTTAGAAGCACAACTCCTCCATCTCTTTTGCCTCCCTGTCCAGCACATCTGAAACATCAAAACCCCAGAACATTGAGCTGCCAGTCATGTCCCTTTCACAGCCATGTTTCTGCCATGGCATCATAGTCCCAAGCACCATCCAGACTCCATCTGCTTTCTTCTTGCATTGAAATAAACACACTTCAGTCCATCAGCATCATATTCCTTCACTTGTCCCTGCCTGTTTTTCCTTTGAGAGTTTCTGCTCCTAATCTCAACCTTCCCATCACTCCTTCCAATTTCTGACCTACTACTCTGGTTCCTACCTCCCTGTCTCTCCAGTTTAAACCCTCCCAAGTAGCACTAGTGAACCACCCTGCAAGGATAATGCTCCCCCTCCAGCTCGGATGCAATCCCTCTCTCTTGTATCGGTCACCTGCTGTAGAAGAGATCCCAGAGGCATAGAAATACAAACCCCTGCTCACTGCACCAATTCCTGAGCCATTCATTCATCTGTCCTATTTTCCTGTTGCTACCCTCACTAGACACATGGGACATTGAGTAGAGGGGAATTGAGAAAGAAAAACTCAATGAGTTGTGGGATCAGAAAATCTCCCCACATTTTAAAGCACCCTGAAACATTTGCAGGGCTAAGGATCAAAAGCTGGGAGGAGGGATTGCCTTAGTTCATTTTTGGTCAGTTGGGGCACAATTGGCATACTGGCAATTTCTAAAATTCCACGATCCTCTGCTTCTATAATTCTAGGTGCATATCTGCTTCTTAAACTCTAGTTGGATAAACCCTTATGCCCCTTGCCCTCCTCCCCCTTTTCCTCCTGATTTTTATGCTAGGTTTGGGAAATTGCCTTGCAACTGTGTACTCTCCACCTCTTCCTAATCTTGCAGGAGGTTTGGCCAATGAAGAAAATTATCATTCAGTATTGCCTGTGCAACCCGTTTACACCTGACCTGTCATTTACATTCTCCCATTCCCTACATCCACTTCCTTTCGATCTTTCCTCCCATCTGCCTTTGCATCTAGCATCTTAAATCATGTTTCACTTTTCCCAATCTTGATGAAATGACATTAACCTAAAATATTGACTGTTTCTCACTATCATACATGCAGTCCAATCTCTTGCATATCTACAACATTTGCATTTTTATTTCAAATTTCCAGCATCTGCATACTTTTTCTTCCAACCCAAGGGATAACTAAAGATTCCCTACTTAACCACTAAACAAAACAGTGAACATTGTTCACCAAGTTATTAAAAATTGCTTTAAATTGCACAAATGGAAGCTTGCTACTAAACAGCAACATCATGATGATAGTCATGTGCCTGATTAATAAAAGTGTGAATTGTTACTTCTCCAATTTGCCTGGGCAGATATCAAAACAACATTGCATGATGATTACTATGGCAAACACTTATCTGTGTTTCCCAGCAAGTATGCACTTTTGTACAATTCAATTTTCTGAAGAGCATTGAAACTATGGCTTGACAATCCATGGAAAAATGAATGAACAAAATCAGAACATATGGACACAGTACAAAACAAACGGATACGTTCTTCTCAGTATCATTCTCAAAAGCACGCATTGAGTGGGAGACCAAAACAGGTCACGTCTGGACATAAGATTACCATTTTAACTGTGTATTTTCGCAATGCGCAAGGCAGCTTTACCATATTGTTGCATGTATACATCACATATCTCCCCCCTTAGAATTGTGATACTTTTCCTCCATCTAAAGCATACACATACGTATAAAACAATCTAATATCATAATGATCTTTATATCCATTATGTTTCCAAAGTATTTTTCCATAACAAAACCCAATTTAAGTAAGTCCAAAAATATGCATAATTTTGTATCCATTAAAACCAAATTAAAGTTTACATATCCAATTCTTATTTTGAACGTGAGTATCAACTTCAATGTAATTCTATCAACTAAATAACCTAACCAGCCCAAAATGCCGAATACGAGTATTCATGCTACAATCCTTTCCATTAACGATAACCAAATTTTTGTGGCGTTTACATTGTCCATGTAACCAAGTCCGTATAGTCAAGTCCGTTGTCAAAATTGTCCGTTTTCAGAATCCGTAGTAATCCGGTCGCTTTCTATTTCGCATTGTGTACTGCTTACGCCCTGAATTGCTTTCTTCGTTGCGCTCTGATGTCGCGTCCTCGACGGTGTCATCGTGGTTGTTTTCGTCGAAGTTTTCATGTGCAACGCTTCTTTCGGTGATGTCTTCATCATGCACTGTGGGCGTACCCATGTCGAAATCTATCGAATCTCCCGTTTCGTTGGTTGTGAGAGAAAGGCACCGAACATTCTCCCAACAATTCCACTTTCTCTCCAGTGTAAGTACGGAGAACCACGGTGCTCTCACGAAGGCGTAACCTTTCACCTTTTCGCCACTGGTCCTTCCACGTCTCTTCACTGATAAACGTAACTTATGTCCACAGTGAAAGGAGTAACTTTCTTCTCACTTTTAATATGATAAAGACTATACTCCTCACCTTCCTCGGTCAGTTGGTGGCTTTTTTCTGTTTTTCCCTTCCACTCTGAGCATTTTTCCCACTTGACTTGCACACCCGTGAGAAATACCCTTTTTTTCCACAGTTGGAACAATCCACTTGTTTCACTGGACAGTCATTCGGGTCAGCTTGGGGAGAGCCACCACAGCAATAACACGAAGATCCTCTTACGGTTCCCCGCTTGGGCTGACCACTGTGAGGCCCCCTTGATTTCGCGATTTTGTTTATCGCTTCGTTTGGCTTTTGTTTCCAGTCACGGAGATCAGCCGTGTTGCGGTCTCCATAGCGGTGGCGATACCGAGTGCCTTGTCAAAATCCAGCATGGCTTCCGACAATAATCGACGCTGAATGCGGTCATCATCAATCGCTCACACCAAACAATCATGTAACATTTCATTGAGCTTCGAACCATAAGCACAATGTTCAGCGAGGTGACGTAACTCGGCCACATAATCCGCAACTGACTCACCCGGTTGACGATGACGAGAGTTGAATTTGTAACGCTGGACGATGACCGACGGTTTCGGGACCTTGTGATTCGTGACTGTTGACACAATCTCAGAATATTCGACTTGCCCAGGTTTCTGTGGAGCAAGTAAACTCGAGATGAGTCTGTACGTTGGTCCTCCACTCACGGAAAGCAAGATGGCCCTCTTCTTTCCCGTATCTGTAATGTCATTGGCTAGGAAGTACTGTTCAATGCGCTCGGCGTACTGCACCCAGTCGCCATGTGCAACATCAAATTCCTCTATTGAGCTAAAAATAGCCATGGTAGCCATGAGTTTATCCTCATCGCCAGTTAATGATACATTCTTTTCAGTTTCATTCTCAAAAGCACAAGATCGCCATTTTAACTCTGTATTTTTGCAATGCGCAGGGCAGCTTTACCATATTGTTGCATGTATACATCACATAGCAGCTTTACCATATTGTTGCATGTATACATCACACAAACCACTGGAGGAACACAACAGGCGAAGCCGTATCTCTGGAGGCAGAGGGATGCTCAAGATTTCAGGTCATGATCTTCCACTAGGACTGCAATAGCAAAAGGTATTAGAGCTAGTTTCACTGCCTGTGCCAACCATAATATTATCATTACAAGTTTTAATAAGTACTAGAAATATCATATCCATCTGCCTCCACAGATGTTGCTTGAGGCACTGAGTTCCTCCAACAGTTTGTTTTTCTCTCTGAGATCTAAATATGCCTCGTAATTCCATAAAATATATTTACCTATATCTTACCTTGGCGAATCTTCATTAGATAAGGAGAAACAAAATATCATGCCTCCCAATAAAGAAAGTGAAGAACCAGCCCAGCCAATAAACAAAGCAGCTCCTAATTCAAATCTGCAGAAGCAAAGTAAATATATTTTTAAATGCTTTTCCCTAATGGGTAGTCTATGTATTTAAATCCATAATGTTCTTACAGTAGAATATTGGGTCAATCTTAAGAATTGGCATTACCAATAGTAAACTTTGGTGATGGCAATAAAAATCAGAAAAGAGGCTCAGCACATCATTAAAATGTTGAATTCTATCAAATGTCACACATCTATTTTATTTTGAAACAGCGATTAATCCCTATAAAATGTGTAGTTTAATGTGTTCAAACTAGTATTAAAACCAAAATGATAAACCAAAGCAAATGTTATAAACATAAATAAAGGCTGCAAAGGTGTGAAGTGTAATTGAATAGTTTTAATGCCAAATCAATGTATAGTATCCAATAACAAAATCCAAATAAATGTCACAATTTGTTTCCATTTCCACTGGAATAAACAGAGGAATTGATTGTAGTGGTAATCAGGAGCTATTCGATTGGACTTTTAATTAGAGGTAGAAATTTAAAGCTCAGTCTGGGTTAAAGAGCCGGGTCCATCCACTAGATCTTTTTTTGGAATAGATTTCAATGTAACATATTGACTGATAGTATGCAGAGTAGGCTGTTATGGGAGGTTAGATTGCATGGGATCCAGGTAGAGCTAGCTGACTAGAAACAGAATTTGCATCATGAAAGAAAGCAGAGGGTGATGGTTTTAAGGTTGTTTTTCAGACTGGAGGCCGGTGACTAGTGGCATGGCTCAGGGATTGGTGCTGGGCCAATTGCAGTTTGTGTTTTATTTCATCAATATGGATGATAATGTACAAGGCATGATTAGAAAGTTTGCCACCTGTTTTTATGTCATCTGCAATGTAGATAGTGAAGATAGTTATCACAAAATGCAGCATGATCTTGATCAGTAGGTCAGGTGAGCTGTGAAATTATTTTAACAATACTTTGGACTTTAGAGATACTTTAGGTTAATGAAGTTTAATACAGATAAGTGTGAGGTGTTGCATTTTGGGAAGTCAAACCAGGGCAGGACCTTCACAGTGAATGGCAGGGGTCTGGGGAGTGTTGTGGAGCAGAGTGATTGAGGAATGCAGGTACATTGTTCCTTGAAAGTGATGTCACAGGTAGATAGGGTAGTCAAGAAGGCTTTCAGCTCATTGGCCTTCATCAGTCAGAGTATTGAGTATAGAGATTGGGATGTTTTGTTACAGTTGAACAAGACACTGGTGAGGTCTTATTTGAAGTATTGTGTTCAGTTTTGATCAGCCAGTTATAGGAAAGGTAGTGTTAAGCTGGAAACAGTACAGAGAAGATTTACGAGGATGTTGCCAGGTCTTGAGTGCATGAACTATAGGGAAAGGTTGAGCAGGTGAGGACTTTATTCCTTGCAGAGCAGATAAGGGTTGATCTTAGAGGTGTAGAAGAACATGATGGGAATAAATAAAGTGAATGCATGGAGTCTTTTACCCAAAGTAATCAAAAAACAGGATATAGATTTAAGGTGAAAGGGGAAATTATTAATAGGATCCTAAGCGGCAACTTTTTATTATCACAAAGTTTAAGGAACATTTAGGTAAGTACATGGATAGGATAGGTTTGGAAGGATATCAGAGAAGGCAGGCAGGTGGGACTAGTGCAGCGGGAGCATGTTGGTCAGCATGAGCAAGTTGGGCTGAAGGACCCATTGTCACACTGTTTGACTCTGACTCTAACATTTTCACACTAAGGGTGGTTTGAGCTGGCAGAGGAGGTAGTTGAGGCAAGTACTGTCACAACATCTAAAAGACAGGACAGGTATATAGGTAGGAAAGGTTTAGGATATGGGGCAAACGCAGATAGGTGGGACTAGTGTAGATGGGAATCCTGGTCAGCGTGGGCTAGTTGGGCCGAAAGTGAATGAAAATAAAAATGAATATTGTGCCCAACACTCAAGGGCATAGCTATGCCATAAGAGGGGGAAATGTTTAATGGAGATGTGCATGTCAAGTTTATATACACAGAGTGGTGGGGGTCTGGAATGCATTGCCAGGGGTAGTGGTGGAGGCAGATACAATAATGGAGTTTGAGGTTTTTAAATAGGCATATAAATATGCAGGGATTGGAGGGATGTGTGTTATGTACAGCAGATTAAATCAATTTAATTTGGCATCATGTTTGGCATGAACATTGTGTTACTGTTACTATGTTCTATTTTCGATGTTCTATGTCTTGATCTTGTCTTGGGGAATATAGCTGGTCAGATGGAGGGAATGGCAGTGGGGGAGATACTGGAGATGGCATGTTTCAAAGTTGAAGTGAAAAAAGATTAGGATCGTCCTAGGTCTTAAACTATTGAATAAAGGTCTTGGATCAGTTGGAGATATGAACAGAGAAATGGCAATTTGAGTTTAATCTGGGCAAGTGAGAGGTGTTGCACTTTGGGATGGGAAGGAAGAACAGAAAGAAGAAGGATGTGGTAAAGAAGGTAACGCATGCTTGCATTATCACTCGTGTATTGAGTATAAATGTTGATAAGACTTTTTGCATGTGTATACAACTTTGGTTAGGCCACATTTGGATTATTTTGTGCAGTTCCGGGCACCGCGTTACAGGAAGAATGTGGAGGCTTTGGCGAGAATACAGAAAATGTTCAAGATATGGCCTAGATTAGAAAGTATTTTTCTATCAAGCGAGATATGAGAAACTTGGATGTCTTATCTGGAGTGTCAGAGGGAAGGCCAGTTTCATTCAATTAACTTTGGACCTGGCAAAGGTATACTGGGAGCAAGTAAGTGTACATTTGGTGGAAAGTATTCAAAGGAAAAATAACAAAGTTCAGAGCCATCAATTTACTGTAAGAATAAAAAACAAATGTTAACACCTTCAACAATCCTGGATGTCAACATTTCACGGTATGGAAAAATAGAAAAAATTGGAAACATATGGCAGATATAGAGAACTAAAGATGGGAAAGTCAAGCATAAAAATATTGAATTAAAAAGGTGAATAATACTAGAGTACATAAATTTAGAAGCAAGAGATTTTGAGGGGATCTGAAATGGACCAATGACACCAAGAGAGTGATGAGCACCTGCAATGCATTGCTGTGGAGAGTGATAGATGCACATTTGATTACAACATTTAAGATGTCTAGATGAGCATTTCATTCACTTTGTCAATTAACATTTTGGCCACTGCTGGACAATAGGTTTCCACTTGTCTGCATGGATACACTGGGCCTACTGGCCTGTTTTCATGCTGTTTGACTCCATGATGAGAATTACGTATTTTTAACAACATCTAGTCCCAATCCAAATGTTATGGATGGAGATAATGGGAAACAAATCATTTTGACAGTTCACAACCTTGTCATTGCATTGTTGACATCAATAGGATACCATGCAGATTTTCACTTTTGAATATTGGTATGGTTGTTTCTCTTAATATTTTCTCATTATTTTGACAAAATGCCTTTGAATCAATAAAGGGACAGTTTGGGTAAACCAGAGATAAATATTTAATTCAAAGTGGGTAACTTGAAGCAGTTCTCAATACTATGACATTCAGGAAATGATTAGTGGACTGTCCTTGTCTCTCTTGGTTCACAAGGTGAACTTACACCACATGCAATCTAATTGGTGCACAGGAACAGTCACAAAGGAAATGCAAGTTCAAAGCTGAGTTTTGTCAAGAGGAATGGAAAAGTTCCACATCCACAGTTTGTTATGCAACAAATAATAAATAATTATTTATTTCTTCTGTAAAACCTCTATTCTGTCTGTTCACGTATTTCAAGTGTATCAGTTTCACCAGTCATTATGAAATATTATAATCACATAGCTTTTTGAAAAGAAACAAGGAACAGGTCTTGAAAGCTGCCACCTTCTGAGATTTTTATCTGTTTCAGTAATCAGGTTAACAATGATGACCAACCAGCAAACGTGGGTAATGGGAAAATGTGAAAAATGCAAACAGAAGCATCTTTGTAATAATTGCCTTAATCACTATATTTCTACCCAATATTTTATCTTTCCCATAGACCATTTCCAACCTTTCTGCTGACACATTTTTAACAACATCTAAACCAGGGAAAAACAATTGTTATTGATTTTATTTGGCTTCATATTGAGACTATATATTTCCAAGCTATTTGCCATTTACATGAATTTGTATCAATATTTGTCCCAACCTCTAACCATACGATATTAACCTGAAACAGATATTTAAATTTTGGAAGGTTGGATGAGCCATGTGATGTCCATTTTTTAAATTCAATGGAACTGATAAATAACTCACTAATCTCTAGATGCATCTGTAGTCTTTCAAAAGAACAGAAAGATAATGATGCAAATCATTATGTACTGATGACTTGAAGTCTTCACTGCCAGTTTAAACATTTGCACCCCAACCACTGTATCTGTCTTATCATTGCACAATAGAACATTATAAATTAAACCACGGTGCCATTTATAAGCACCAATATGAGATTCTAATGTACCAATAAGAACGGATGGAGGCCTTTTGTGTTTCATTGAAGTGGTGATATTGATTATCAGTATCCTAATAGGTTCCACATTTATGTTTGTGGTAATGGCCATCTACTCCATGTTTGAAAGAAGGAGCTCTGCCTAACTCTCTGGGACTAGTTCCAGTTGCACATCTCCATTGTTCTTGATAGTGGCCATCAACATCCTAATACAATTTATAATACACCAAGCTTTTGACCAGATATATATCCAATAGTTCCCTTTTATAGAGAACTCTTGAATCTTTAGAAAGGTCCTGACCTGAAACATTACTCTTCTCTGTCTTCCTGAGATGCTGCCTGACATGCTGAGTTACTTCAACACTTTTGTAAAACCATCATCTGCAGTTCATTGTGCCAACTAGTTCCCTTTTCTAGACTGGACTTCTCATATCCTTATCAGACACATTTCCAGTGGAACTATTTTGTTTTAATTAATCCTTCATTAAATTGGCCCCATGTGCAATACTTTTCTTAAGGCATTACAGAGTCATACATCATGGAAGTAGACCTTCCGCCCACCAAGACCCGCATCTACTGTCAAGAACCCATTTTGACACAAATCTACCCTAACTCTTTATGTTCTTCCAATATCCCTAGAAACTCCCCTCAGTTCTACCACTCACCTACACTCTAAGGGCAATTTAAGGTATTTAATTAACTGACAAATGTACTGGTCTCCACAATAACTCTCAGCACTAGTGCATTGCATGAACCTGTTCTCAATCCCCTATTATGCTCCCTATAAATTCACGACTGACACCACTGTGGTAAGCCAGATCACAAACAATAATGAGATGGAGCATATTGGAGATAGAGAATTTATTAACATGGTACCAGGGCAATAGCCTCTCCCTTAATGTCAGCAAGACAAAAGAGCTAGTTATCGACTTCAGGAAGCATGGGGGATACATTTATAGATGCACCGTAGAAAACATACTGTCAGATTGCACCACCGCTTGGCTAGGGAAAAGTTCTGCCAAGGCTGCAGGGAGCTGTACATGTAGCCCAGTCCATCACACAGACCAGACTTTCCAACATTCACCCAGTCATTCCTTCCTCACCCAGCTCCCATCTGGCAGAAAATACAGAAGCACCAGCAGATTCAGAAACAACTTCTTCCGATCTGTTATCAGGCTTCTGAATTATCTGCATATCTGCATATCTCTGCACTTAATCCACAAACTAAGTGCACTGCCAAAAAAGGAATAAATGAATGCGGGTTACTTGCATAACTAGATATTCTAGTGGCCAGAGATCCTAGGGTGACGGAGGAACTGAAGGAAATTCACATTAGGCAGGAAATGGTGTTGGCTAGACTGATGGGACTGAAAGCTGATAAATCCCCAGGGCCTGATGGTCTGCATCCCAGGGTACTTAAGGTGGCTCTAGAAATCATGGACTCATTGGTGATCACTTTCCAATGTTCTATAGATTCAGGATCAGTTCCTGTGGATTGGAGGGTAGCTAATGTTATCCCACTTTTTAAGAAAGGAGGGAGAGGGAAAACAGGAAATTATAGACCAGTTCGTCTGACATTAGTGGTGGGGAGGATGCTGGAGTCAATTGTAAAAGATGAAATTGCGGAGCATTTGGATAGCAGTAACAGGATCATTCCGAGTCAGCATGGATTTACGAAGGGGAAATCATGCTTGACTAATCTTCTGGAATTTTTTGAGGATGTAACTAGGAAAATGGACAGGGGAGAGCCGGTGGATGTAGTGTACCTTGACTTTCAGAAAACCTTCGATAAGGTCCCTCATAGGAGATTAATGTGCAAAATTAGAGCACATGGTATTGGGGGTAGGGTATTGACATGGATAGAAAATTGGTTGGCAGACAGAAAGCAAAGAGTGGGGATAAATGGGTCCCTTTCAGAATGGCAGGCAGTGACTAGTGGGGTACCTCAAGGCTCAGTGCTGGGACCACAGCTATTTACAATATACATTAATGACTTGGATGAAGGGATTAAAAGTAACATTAGCAAATTTGCAGACGACAAAAAGCTGGGTGGCCGTGTGAACTGTGAGGAAGATGCTATGAGGTTGCAGGGTGACTTGGACTTGGACAGGCTGTGTGAGTGGGCGAATGCATAGCAGATGCAGTTTAATGTGGATAAGTGTGAGGTTATCCACTTTGGTGGTAAGAATAGGAAGGCAGATTACTATCTGAATGGTGTCAAGTTAGGAAAAGGGGACGTACAAAGAGATCTGGGTGTCCTAGTGCATCAGTCACTGAAAGGAAGTATGCAGGTACAGCAGGCAGTGAAGAAAGCAATGGAATGTTGGCCTTCATAACAAGAGGAGTTAAGTTTCGGAGCAAAGAGGTCCTTCTACAGTTGTACAGGGCCCTAGTGAGACCGCACCTGGAGTACTGTTCCTGTTTTGGTCTCCAAATTTGAGGAAGGATATTCTTGCTATTGAGGGAGTGCAGCGTAAGTTTACTAGGTTAATTCCCGGAATGGCGGGACTGTCGTATGTTGAAAGACTGGAGCGATTAGGCTTGTATACACTGGAATTTAGAAGGACGCGAGGGGATCTTATCGAAATATATAAGATTATCAAAGGGTTGGACACGTTAGAGGCAGGAAACATGTTCCCATTGTTGGGGGAGTCCAGAATCAAGGGCCACAGTTTAAGAATAAGGGGCAGGCCATTTAGAACAGAGATGAGGAAAAACATTTTCAGTCAGAGAGTTGTAAATCTGTGGAATTCTCTGCCTCAGAAGGCAGTGGAAGCCAGTTCTCTGAATGCTTTCAAGAGAGAGCTAGATCGAGCTCTTAAGGATAGCGGAGTCAGGGGGTATGGGGAGAAGGCAGGAACGGGGTACTGATTGAGAATGATCAGCCATGATCACATTGAATGGTGGTGCTGGCTCGAAGGGCCGAATGGCCTACTCCTGCACCTATTGTCTATAATACAGTCCTAGGCTTATTTTTGCAGTTATCTCAATGAACTTTGAATGTAGAGAAGGTTAAACCCTTCTAAATGAACAAATTCTGTGTTGCATGGTAAGATACTCTTGAACAAATCGAACACTGGTGAGAGTTAGGAAGGAGGCCTTTCTGTCAGATTGACTTGACAATTGGACCTACCGATATTTCATGAATCAGCTTCCCGTGCACGTTTATCAGTTCTATTCCATTTTTGATGACTCCCCTTCCTTTATTCCTTTGTGAACCAGTTTACATTAATGTTGCAGTTTGGTTATCGTTATAAATAATACTCTAAATTATAATACTAATTTTTTTTTAAAATTAACTGAAAAATAATGCAATAGCTGAATCTGGATAATTTTGTTGATCACTTTGATAGAAGAGAAATTAAACCAGTATCATGAGTGCAAACTTACTTTTGTTCCACTATCATAGGGTCAAAGAATTGTGCAGTAATTCGATTTGCATACCACGAAAAAGCAATTATAGATGACAAACCTATAGAGAATAAATTTCCGTTAATCCAAGCTTAATAATGAATTACAAAAACGTAAATCTCTTATAAATAGGTTAAATTTACATCATCAGTCGCTCATTCACATAATAAATTTCAGTGGTGCACACAAAGCGAAGGGAACAGATCATTCAGCCACGATCTCTGTACCAACATCATGCCAAATTAAACTAATCCCTTCTGCCTGTACATGATTCATATCCCACTGTTCCCTGCATATCTATGTGCCTATCTTAAAGCCTCAAAACAGCCACTATTATACCTGCTTTCACCACCACCCCT
Source organism: Rhinoraja longicauda (assembly GCF_053455715.1). Lineage (NCBI taxonomy): Eukaryota > Metazoa > Chordata > Chondrichthyes > Rajiformes > Arhynchobatidae > Rhinoraja > Rhinoraja longicauda. The sequence continues at coordinate 39,813,772 of NC_135959.1, read as the reverse complement.
GGCGATGCGTTCCAGGGACCTACACCTCTGTGTTAAAAAGACTGGTACCATACATCTCCTTTTCTCACCTTAAAGCCATGCCTGATATTTGTAATTTCCAGCCTGGGAAAAAGATTCTGACTGTCTATCCTTTCTAAGCCGCTTGTAATTTAATAAACTTCTATCCATCAGTCCTTCCACACTCCAGAGAAGTTAATGCAAGTTTGTCCAACCTCTCCTTATAACAAATACTCTCAAATCCAGGCGGCATTGTGGTAAATCTTCTGCATCCTCTCCAAAGCCTCCACGTCCTTTCTGCAATGTAGTCAGCAGAAATGCACACAATACTCAAATGTGACTTAGCCAAAGATTTTATAAAGTTGCAACATGACTTACTCACTTTCCTGTTTAGTCTAGTTTATTTTTTTTAGGTTTAGATTATGTTAGACTCTTATAATTAATGCCACTGCCAATGAAGGCAACATTACCATATGCCTTCCTGACCCCTCTATCTACTTATTTTGCTATTTTCAGGTAGCAATAGGCCTGGACCCCAAGATCCTCTTTACATCAATTCTGTTAAGAGCCCTGACATTCGCAATTTTCATTCCCCTCACATTTTATCTCCAAAAATGCACCACTTCACACTTGCTCAGATCAAACTTCATCTGGCATTTTTCTGCCTGGATCTGTAACTGATCTATATCCTGCTGTATTCTTTGATAGGCATCCTCGCTGTTCGCATCTCTACCAATTTCTGTATCATCTACAGACTTATAACCGACCCATATATATTTTTGTCAAAGTCATTTATATATATATATCACAAATAAGAGAGGTCAACAGCAGTGATCATTTCAGAAAAAAACTCCCATCAGAATAACATCCTTCCACCATTCCCCTCTGTCTTCTATGGATAAGCCAGTTCTGAATCAAAACTAGGTCACCCATGCATCTTAAACTTCTAGATCAAACTACTATGAATGTAGTGTAAAATGCCTTACTAAATAAAGTACATATGGACAACATCCAATGCCCTCTCTCATCAATCACCTCTTCAAAAAAGTTAATCAAGTTTGTCAGACATGACTGCCCAACATAAACTCATCCTGACTGTGGCTAATTAGCCCATTCTCTTCCAACTGCCGTATCCCTAATAATCCTCCCCATTAGCTTCCTGTGAAGATCACCAGCCTTTAATTTCCTGGAATATCTGTATATTCCTTCTTAAAAAATATCTTTTTGTTTCTGCAAAGAGCCAGGTTGTCAATTCAAATCACATCTGAATGGCATTCATAGGAAACATGCATTTTTTTAACCATATCATTTTTTGTCACATGCATGTCAACAAACACGGGAATTAACTTGGAGGCAACTTCCTGGTCAGCCTGCAACTGAAAAGCAATAGGCTAGTTGGTTTCATTATTGCTTATGTAAGGATTATGGCTTGTCTTTACATGCAGTTCAAAGCACATTTTGATTGAAATGATTTAAAAACCTTTGTCTGTGCTCGAAGCTCATAAAAGCCTGAGCTTTAATCTAAACAGCATCTATCACTGACTTTCAAAATCAGTAAAACAAAGTCAAATAAATATTAATAATTATAACAATAGCAATCTACCAATTTGTATTGTAAAATTCCAAACCGGAACAAACTGTAATTGTATTTTAATTTCCCCAGGGCTTCCCAGGCAAGAATCTACGCACACTCCTCTGCGGCAGGTGAAATCCTGACGTTCCAGTCTCATCCCATTATTTATGACAACAAAATATTCAAATCACAAAGCTACCAAAGCTTCTAGCTTCATTACTGATCGAAATTCCCCTCCCCCCTTACAGGCAAGCTTCAACCAAACGATTTTGTCATTATTTGTTTACTGTCCACTGTCAACAACTATTTCAGTATGAGACTGCATCATCATGTTGAGTAAGAATCAGGATCTTAAAGCACAATAAAATGTATTAGTCATTGAACAACGTCCAAAAAATGGAAAGCAAGAGGGTCACCAATCGAATGTTCTCCAAACAAATAAGGGAATTTGTAAGATATGTAGGAACATTTTTTTCCCCAATGTTCAAAGTAGCAGCTTGGGAAACTCAGCAGTATGAGTCAACCTAATGGAAAAGATGTAGGACTGTCAGGATTTGATTAATCCATTTGAACTGCTTGCTGTTTGAACCAAGAAACAGTTACTTAAATGCACATTACAAAGAACATGGATTTAGAGCTGCTTCGTTTGAACATAAGTATTTTTGTGTCAATAGTGTGGCAGTAGGTAATTTCTGGTGTAAATACAGCGTGCCTCATTACGGATTCTTCATTTCAATTGGTAAACAGTGACAAAATATTGGCCAAGATATGGTAAAGAAGTTAGATGTTCTTAACCACTTTAAACTTAACCACAGACTGTGTGATTTTTAATTGTGTTTTTTTGTCATTATTAGCAGCATTTTGAAAGTTGAACTGCTTGAACAGTGAAAGCAATCATTTACATTGATAAAATCGGACAGCAGTCACTGGGTATTGGGATTTGGTTTATAAGAACACAATTATGGGATCTATTATGCTTGGCAGATAGCGAACATACTGCCAAATCCTTACTGTTATGAATAAGATTGATACCGTTGTCATGCTTTTACTGGGTTAGTTATCAGAACCCTGAAGAAATAATCAAGAGAAAGTGAGTTTGCACCCTAATGCAAGTGTTTCAGAATTTGCAATCAGTTTTTTGATGCCTGAAAATAAAGCTTGATGCCAATGAAAGTGACCGGTAAATTTTCTATGGCCAAAAAATTGCTAATTTACCTCAATCCTCATTCCCCATTCCCTAATTCTACGCAATGTGAGACATAGAAAGCAACAGATAAAACACTGGTAAATGGGATAAGTGTAAATTGGTAATTGATGGTCAGCATGAATATGGTGGGCCACACGGCTTGTTTCTGCGCTGTATGACTCTATGACTTACCCGAAAGAATGAACAGCATTCCTGCAAAAAAGGTAATTTTTCCTTTAATACTTTCTGAGCCTCCAACCTTTGTGCACTTCATCCCCACCAGTGAAAATATGCAACCAAAAAATCCCAGACAAACAGCAGCAATCGTGAGACCTCTGCAGACCTGGATATAAGCTGGATAAGAAAGAAAATCAAACATGAATGTAACGTGAAATTTCAAAAATATACTTATTACATTAGAAACTAGGATTCACAACAAATTTATAACGAGAAAAGGCAAGGGACTGGTTAGGAATAGCATTTGAAAAAGCAGGATTGATTAGCGATGGTCAGCATTGCTTGTGGGAATTCGGGGTCTAGAGTGGGCCAATGGCAGATGGAATTTAATTCAGATCAATGTGGTGCATTGCATTTTCAAATGTTAAACCAGGGCAGGAATACATAGTAAATGGTAGGGCCTTCCAGAATGATGTAGAACAGAGACCTCGGGGTGCAGGTCCATTGTTCCATGAAGGTGGTGACACAAACATTTGTCATGCTTGTCATCATTTGTCAGGTTATTGAGTACAGGAGTTGGGATGTCATGTTACAGCTGTATACGACATTGCTAAGGCCACATATAGAATACTATGTATGGTTCTGATCACTTTAGTTTAGTTTAGAGATACAGCGTGGAAACAGGCCCTTCGGCCCACTGGGTCCACGCCAACCAACAATCCCCACACATTAACACTATCCTACACGCACTAGGGACAATTTTTACATTTACCAAGCCAATTAACCTGCAAACCTGTATGTCTTCGGAGTGTGGGAGGAAACCAAAGATCTCGGAGAAAACCCACGCGGGTCACGGGGAGAACCTACAAACTCGTACAGACAGCATCCGTAGTCGGGATCGAACCCGGGTCTCCGGCGCTGCAAGTGCTGTAAGGCAGCAGCTCTACCGCTGCCCCACCGTGACCGCCCTGCTATAGGAAGGATGTCATAAAATATGAAGGGATGCAAAAGATTTAGGAAGATGATGACGCAAGGAACTGCAGAAGCTGAAATATTGAACAAAACCAAGTGTTGGAGGGACTCAGAAGGTCAGGCAACATTTGTGGAGAGAATGGGCAGACAACATTCGGGATCCTTCTTCAGACTGATGGAATTGGGAGGGGAGAAAACTGGAAAAGAGTAGCTGGGGTGGAACAAAGGCTGGCAATTTATAGATTATAGGGAGGTTTAATTGACAGATGGGTGAGGAAAGGGACAAAAACGAGGAAATTAGACAAAAGGGTGTCAGGAAAGAGCAGCAAAGTGGTGCAGCTGGTAGGGCTACTATCTCACAGCACCAGAGACCTGGGTTCAATCCTGATCTCAGGTTCTGTATGTGTGTGGCGTTTGCACGTTCATCCTGTGACTGTGGGGTATTTTTGGGTGTTCCAATTGCCTCCCACATCCCACACACATGTGGGTTTGAAGGTTAATTGACCTGTAAAATTCTCCATGTGTAGGGAATGGATGACAAGTGGGATAATATAGAACTGGTGTGAACAATCGATGGTCAGCATGAATTCGATGGGCTGAAGGGCCTGTTTACAAGCTGTATCCCACTAAAACTCAATAGGGAGAGAAGAGTGAAATGTACCGCTGGAGGTAGGGATATGGATGGAAGGGGACAGGTGAGAGGAAAAACAGGGAGTTATAAAAGGGAAATGGGTAACTCTGGGATATGAGGTGAGTATACAGAGAGGAAAGTAGCAGGGTGGCTGGAAGATGGTGGGAGAAATGTGTACACACTGGGGTGGGTGGGCCATGGAGGATATTATTTGAAGTTAGAGAATTCAATATTCCTACCATTGGGGTGTAAACGACCCCAAAAAATGAGGTGCTGTTCCTCAAGTTTGCGTGTAGCCTCTGGTAATGGAGGAGGTCAAGGATAAAAAGTCGATCTGGCAATGAGAAGGGAAATTAAAATGGTTAGCAACCGGTTGATCCAGCAGACCTTGGCGGACTGAGCACGTGTTTAGCAAAATGGTCGCATACTCTATGCTTGGTCTTGCTGATACAAAGGAGGCCACATCAGGAGCACCACATGCAGTAGAAGAGATGCACGTGAACCCATGCCTCATCTGGATGGGGTCCCAGGATGGAAGTGAGAGAGAGAAGGTGCAGGGACAGATGTTGGGGAAAGTACCTGGACAGAGGGTGGGCTCGATGGGAATGGATGAGCGAACCTAGGAGTTGCAGGCAGAGTGGTCCTTTCAGAGTGCTCCTATGGGTAAGGAATCCATCTACAACAGCAATTGGATAACCACATTCTTCGAAGAAGAACATCTTGGATGTACTGGAATGGTTCAAATTATCTTGGAATCAGTTGCAACAGAGATGAAATTGAAAGTAAGGGATTGCATCTCTTGTAAGAGACAGGTTGGGAAGAGGTATAATCTAGGTAGAAAAAAGGAACTACAGATGCTGGTTTACAAAAAACAAAACCAAGTGCTGGAATAACTCAATGGGTCAGGTTGCATCTCTAGAGAATATGGATAGATGATGATTTGGGATGGGACCATTCTTCAAACTTTTGACAGTCTGAATAAGGGTCCTGACTCAATGTCACCTATCCACGTTCTCCAAAGATGCTGCCTGACTGTTGAGTTACTACAGCACTGTGTCATTTTTTTTTATAGTCGGGTAACTGTGAGAATAAGCAGGTTTGTCGGAGACATCAGAATATAGTTTGTCCCCTGTGTTGGAGACAGGGAGATTGAGAAAGTGGAGAGAAGTGTCAAGATATATATTCCAAGTTAATTTGAGGCCAGCGTGGAAATTAGTAGTAAAGTTGATTAAATCAGTGAGTTTTGCACGGATGCAGCCCGATGCAGTCCTTGATATAACAGAGAAAGTGTAGGGAAATGGTACTAGGGTATGTTTGGAACAAGGAGTGTTCAACTTAACCAACAAAAAAACTGGCATTGCTGGAGCCCACAGGAGTGCCCATGGCTACGCCTTTGACTAGAAGAAAGTGAAAGGAGGCAAAAGAGAAGTTACTCAGGATAGAACAAGTTCTGCCAGGTGGGGGAGAACGTTAATTGGGAACTGATTAGATTTCTGCTCAAGGAAGAACCAAAGGGCCTTGAGGAATAAAGGTGTAAAGACTGGACACCGGTGGTGATGTGAACATGTGGCTAAGGAATTGAAAGCTATTAACATAATGAGCGCGTGTGAGGTGTACTGGATGTAGGTCAGAAGGGATTGGACAAGGGGGAGACAAGATCGAATCGAGGCATGTGGAGAGGAGTTTGGTAGGGCTGGAACAGGCAGAAACAATGCGTCCACAGGGCAGTCCTGCTTGTGCAGAACATGATAAAGGAAATAACGAGAATAATGTTTAGTGTAAGTCCAGTAAAGTCTGATTAAAGGTGGAACGAGGGTCTCCAATGAGGTAGATAATAGCTCAGGACTGCTCTCTGCAATGGTCTCTGCTGGATGGAGATAAACAGACAGTGAAGTTGGGGATCTATGAGGTTGGAGGCTGTGGAGGCGAGATTGCCAGAGGCAATGAAATCGGTGACTTTTTGAGAAATGGCGGCTGGTATTCGTCCATGGGGTCATGGTCAAGGGGTAGCTATAAGGAGGTGCCCGAGAGCTGATACCTGGCAGCAGCACGGTAGACGTCAGGTCTGCCTGCCTACAGTAGCACTTGTCTTGTAAGCGGGCTTTATGATAAATTTGGGATTCGTACCGTGAGTGGAGGTCTACGTCTTCGGTGGAGATGCGATTTCAAGTAATATCCCCTCAAATCCTCACCTCCCTTGCCTGCTCCCCACTGCGCCACACACAGAATCACACTTTTTTCCACCATCTCCTGCTGCCGCTGCCTCCTACTACATATGCTCATCTCTAATCCCAGTCGCCCATTTTTCTTTTATCTCTTTTACTCCCTGTCCCTTTCCACCTAAATCCTTCCCTCAGATTACATTTCACTCCTCTTTTCTCCTTATCTGACAGTCTTTTGTCTCCTTTTCACCTCTAGCCTTTGTCATCTAGTACACCCATATGCCAATCAAACCCGTCATAAGGTCATGGGAGAGGAGTAGAATTAGGCCATTCGGCCCATCAATCTCGCCCCTCATCTGTAATGGCCTCATCTTGCCAGTCCTAATCCACCTCTTTTTCTGCTTTCTCCCCCATTTCATCAGTCTGAAGAAGATCTTGCAACTGAGAACACAGGAGGTACAACGCGCTCTGCGAAGGGTCAACCCAGGCAAGGCTGCAGGCCCGGATGGAGTTCAAGGAACGGTACTTAAGGACTGTGCTGAACAGTTGGCTGAGGTATTCACCAGGATTTTTAACCTGTCACTATCTCTGGCTACGGTCCCCAAGTGCATGAAGTCGGCTATCATAGTGCCGGTGCCAAAAAAAGCAAAGATCACCAACCTGAGCGACTACCGTCCGGTTGCCCTAACTCCGATAGTCATGAAGTGCTTCGAAAGGCTGGTCCTCTCACACATCAAATCCAGCATCCCTGACTCACTGGACCCACATCAATTTGCATACAGGGCAAATAGAACCACAGAGGACGCCATCTCTCCGGTTCTTCACACTGTCCTGACTGTAAGATTTGAGAAATTTTCCCTCATTTGGAAAGCAAAACAAAACCAAAGAGCTGCAGTTTGGACATTTTAAACGAGAGACTGGGGCTGATAGCGGAGAAAGGCTGCGGTCAGATTAACAAAGGATGTCACAATCTGTGGGTCCTAAAATGGCCGCAGGACCTCGTGACCAGCCACAAAAAGTAAAAACCTTACATCCCAGTCTCTAGGTTTTCTGCAAAGCCATGGCCAGAACAAAGGATGGGTATTGGCCATGCAGAAACCTACGAAACCAGGTCGGAGTCCAGACACTGGGGCGCTGACATCAGCATACTCACAATGCCCCAAGCCGACCTAAACAGTTCATCTCGTTGAGGGGGCACAATAGCCCATAGAAAACTACCTGGTAGGTGATGGGAAACCAGTTAACACCCATCACCTCACAACGAAATACCAATTAACACCGTCTGGCCATCCCCGGTATCCCCGAACATAAGCGCAGATCAGAAGAAAAACTCATACATATCTTTTTGAACAAAGAGATTCCAAGATCTGGCGGGAGATAGGACGGGTCAGAAATAGTATAACTGGCCACTACTTTTGGGTGAAAAAGTTAAGTCAAGAAGCGCAGAGAAAACCGGGTTCGAAGTCAACTGAAGTCAAGAAGAGAGTCGGAAGGAAGTCAAACGAATACAGGAGGAAGAAACGACAGGCAAGAAGAACGGATGCAAGAGAGAGGAACAGGCACGCAACTCAAGAAGAAATACTGCAAAACGAACAGCCAGTAACCCCAGTAATAACCCCATGGTGAGCATGTACTCCAAATCCTACATATCCTGGACATAGTTTAGTGTAGAGGGGAGGGTGGTTGTGAATAAACGTTGGGTGTGTATTAAAATATGTGTTGGTCAAGGTTGCGATGTGTCGTACGTTCCCCATCTTACAGTCGTGTGTATGTCTTGTAGAACTGTGTGTTTAAGAATTCATAAGTAAAAGGGTATTCGTGTATATGTTTTGTGGAACTGTGTGTTTCAAAAAAATCAGCGAAAAAGGCATTCGGGTATCTGTCCTGTGGAACTGTGTGTGTTTAATGATTCATAGGTATAAGTATTCGTGTGATTCGGTACGTATTTAATAAGTATGTCATACAGCAATGTATAAATATTCGTGGACAATAGTCCCAAGCGCTGAATAAAAGCCTTTTCATTTAAACCCTGGTTTTCAAATCTGGTCTGGTTGAATTTTTCTGCACTATAAGAGCTCCTGCATCTAAGTCCAGTGTCTAGAACCATAAGGGGTGAGTGGGTCGAACCACTCACGGGGAACCAGTGTGCACGGCCTGGTCAAGGGATCAGAGCAAGGCACGGGGACCTTAGGTCGGGCGAAAGCTCGGCGCAGAAACCCCTTACAGATAATGGCGACCACGAAGGGACACTGGCAGCAGGATGATAGTGTACCAGAAAAGGATTTTAAAACTAGGGACATAATGGACGAGCGCATTGCGGACTATGTGTTTAGTAAGGTGAATATCACCAAACAATGGATGTGTGCGTTATTAGATGACAAGCGCCCACTGGATGCAGCGATCCGGTGGACGGCCAGTACAGCCCATAAGAAAGCTGTGGAAAAGGCGGTCTGGCTGACCTGCTATAAAAGGCAGGTCCAGCTTTTGGACCGCGTGGTTGTGGCACAGGCAGCCCAGATCAGGGACCTTCAGGAGGAGGTAGAGGAGAAGGCTGCGGGTGGGAACCAGTTAATCGAGGCTCTGGACTCTTTAAACAAAGAGCGCCGGGTCGTGACCAACCGGCACAAAACCAGGGTAGAGCTGATGGAGTGTCAGATCACTGAGGCTATGCGCAGTAAGGGCAAGCTCAGGGAGCAGTGCGCTTCCCTGAGCCACCAGCTGGAGACCCAGGAAGAGAACCTCAAGGGGGTTAGGGCAGCCTACAAAATGGTTTTGGAGGACAGGTCGGAAGGGGCCGACCACGGGGCCTGCCTGCTGGAGATAGAGGGTCTGTGGGGTGCTTTAAATAAAGCAAGCGGGCTGGTCTGTTTGATGAACCCCCCCGCGGGCCAGTCACTAGCGGGTGCGAAGGTCCCGGTTCCGATCCCTAGAAAGACCATGGTGGCTTCAGCCCCCAAACTCCGCGATCCCCCTAGCTACGAGGCATCCTGGAAAAGGGGTAGTGTAGGGGAAAGAGAGAGAAAGGAGCTCCCGGTAGAATACTCGGCACCAGCACCCATGTGCCCGGTCCTGGAAACCAGACGGGGACCCCCCATGGAGAATGGGGACACAGGACCCATTCAGAGCGAGATCATGGTGCCCCACAACTCCCAGCAGTTTAGAGCCATGATCGGGCATGTTACAAAATTGTCCGGATCAGGGGACCCCTCACTGCATTTCAGGGAGATAGAACAGACCGCCGCAATCAACGGTTGCGACGAGGGAGAACGGGCAAAATTGTTGCTGTTCTCCCTGGACAGCTCGATCCTCCAATGCCTCTCAGACGAGAGTAAAAGAGGGACCAGGACCTACAATCTCCTGCGGGACGAGGTCCTGGAAGTCTTGGGCATGGGCGATGAGGGTCCATTTGCCCGATTAGGGAAGACCCTCCAGATGGAGGGAGAACCCCCAAGAGTTTTTGCGGCGCGACTGTGGACAGTATATCAGAGCAGTTGCCCGCACGTCCCCGCGCGGGATGACCTGGCCGGGAATGGGAGAGCCCAGTGGCTCCGATGCTTGGTGTCAAACAGCCTGGCAGCCGTCAGGGAACAGGCGAAAGCCTGGTTTGATCCCACAAATAGCACGGAGGAGGCAGTTTTAGACCGTCTCACGGTGGGGTATAGAAATACCCAGAGTACGACCACCCGGTTAGTAAAAGGGAAGGTGCACGTAGCGGAGGCTACTGCACTGGCCCAAAAGGAGTGGCGACAGGAGGGTAACCCTACCGCACAGTCCAAGTGTTTTGAGTGCGGTAAGGTGGGGCACTGGCGAAAAGATTGCAGGGTCCACATCAAGGAAGATAGGGTTGGCACCACCCAGCGAGCCGATGTCCCAGTTAAGCCCGAGATCATCGAGACGATGATCGAGGTGATGCGGTCCCTCATGACAGCACAGGGGAAGGTGGCAGTCGCTACCGGCTCCCCGGGTACGGGAGGGACACTGGACATTCCCCAATGACATCAGCCCGCACAGCCCGCCTATCTGTCCTCTCCGCTACGATGCGTGGAAGAGGCCGCTTGTGGAGATGGTAGTGGAGAGGCAAAGGGGCAATTATCTGTTGGACACGGGGGCTTCATGCACCGTGGTCCACACAGAGGAACCCTTTGACTCTCCCCTGTCCACAGGGGTCCCTTTCGCACTGGCGGGGTTCACGGGGAAGGAACAGGCTGGCGCGCGTTCCATCCCGCTGTCCGTTCATTTGGGGACACTCCATACCACATGGGAGTGTATCCTGATGAAGTGGACAGAAGGGGGTGGGAAGGGGATCATTGGTTCCGATTTTCTAGTAAGCCATGGGATCCTCATGGACTTACGGAACCACTGCCTTTGGGTGGACAAGGGCGGTAAAGGGGAGATAATAGTGATTAGGAGAAAGGAGGGGAAAGGGACTCTGTGCACCATGAAGCCGCCCGAGGGTTACGACCTCGAGTGCATGGTGGCGGAGGTCCCGGCCGAACTACAAAAGTGTGTGGGAAGCAACCTGAACGCGTTTGCGACCCACAAACACGATTGTGGTAGGGTAGTGGGGTTCGAGGTCAGCATAGACGGGGACCCCATGACCAGACCCCAGAGGCAGCACAATTTCCCCAAGGAGGCAGAACCCGATTTGGAGATAGCCATATCTTCACTGGTGCAGCAGGGCGTACTGAGGCCGATAGCCACACACGTAAACTCTCCATTGTGGCCGGTTAGGAAACCGGATAACTCATGGAGGGCCACGGTGGACTACCGGGTCCTCAACAGTAATATCCCCGCCTGCGCACCCACGGTGGCAGCAGTTGCCGACCTCATCGGAAGTATCCCAGCATCCGCGACCACGTTCACGGTGCTGGATATTTCCAATGGGTTTTGGTCCATTCCGCTGCGGCGGAAGGACCAGTACAAGTTTGCCTTTACTTTTAAAGGGCAACAGTACACCTGGAACTGCTTACCACAGGGTTTCCACAACAACCCCAGCATTTTTCACCAGTGTATGGCGGATAGCCTAAGGGAGTTTAGCCAGCGCCACCAGGTCGTGCAGTATGTGGACGACCTCCTTTTGTTCACAGACACAAAGGAGGAGCACGGTCCACTGCTGGCCGAGCTGCTAGAGCTGCTGGCTAGGAAGGGTTTTAAAGTAAATCCGAAAAAGGCATGGATCGGTCTGCCAGAGGTAAAATTCTTGGGTCTGACCATCCGCGCTGGGGAAAGGGCTATAGATCAGGCTAGGAGGGAGTCAGTGCAGGAGTTGCCGATTCCCTTTGCAATCACGGGTGTGAGGTCTTTCCTGGGACTGACCGGGTATTGCAGAGACTTCATCGAGGACTACGCGGCCACCGCAGCCCCGCTACTCCGACTCCTACACAAGGGAGTGGAGTGGGCTTGGGATGAGGGTTGCCAGGCCGCGTTCGAGAAGTTGAAGGGGGATCTGCAAACCGCACCAGCCTTAGGAGCCATAGATGGGGAGAAAGGGTTTTCTCTGGAGGTGGCAGCCAGTGGGGACAGCCTGAGTGCCGTGCTGCTGCAGGAACGGCACGGTAGGCTGCGACCAGTGGTGTACTCCTCCAGGGTGCTCACCGATGTGGAGAGGAGTTTCTCCAATTGCGAGAGGCACCTTTTAGCCACGCATTGGGCTGTGAAGAGGGCTTTAATCTTCACAGGTACCTCTCCAATCACTCTCCTCACCCATCACACACCCACCCAGATGCTTCTGGATGGAAGGATCAAGGATGGGACTGTCAGCAGCGCCCGCATCGCGCGCTGGACCCTCCTCCTGTCACAGATGAATCTAAAAATTGAAGGTCTGTGCGAGCCAAAGCTCGCGGCAAATTTAATATATCCCAGAATGGCCCATCGGTGTTCCGTGGAGGGGGTCTGGGACGTCGACATAGGTCTACGGGCTGGGATCCATCCCACAGGCTGGGAGATCTATGTGGACGGCTCCAGTACGGTGTCAGCTGGCGAACGACTCAAGGGTGTGGAGTTTATGACCCCAAGGCAGGCATTGCCTTGGCAATTAAGCTCCCCAGTCTCATGAGCGCGCAGCAGGCCGAGCTGTACGCGGTGGCGTACGTTATTACCCACCCAGAGAGGTTCCCAACCCCGTACACGATCTGCTCGGACAGCATGTTCACCTGCAATTCGTGTACCGAGTACCTGGCCATCTGGTCCCGTCGCGGATACACTTCCTCAGACGGGAGGCCGTTAACCGTTAAACCCCTGCTAGAGCAGATTTTAGCAGCAGTAGGGGAGAAAGGGGAGGTTTACATCCATAAGGTAAAGGCTCATTCCGCCATAGAGCCCCGGTGGGAGGGCAACAAGCAGGCGGACGCCCTGGCCAAGGAGGGCGCCCGCAGTGGCATTTTTTGGGACCCCTATGGGCACAGGCAGATAGCAGCGATCCAGGGTAAGGAGGGTAACGTCGGGACCCCAAAGGTCACATTGCCTCTGGACCTGAGGACCGTCCAAGCTCAGGATCCTGCTTTAAAAGCCATCCTCAGAGCAGTTAGCGAGGGCGAGCAGGTAGAGGGTCTCTACGGTAAGGAGACCCTCTTTGTAAAAGAAGGCATGCTCTTCCATGCCGAACAGTGGGTTGTGCCACAGCAGGCACATGAGGGTCCAGGGGCAGGGCACCCCGGACCGGAGGTTACGTGGCAGCGGGTAGAGCAGGCGGGATGGTGGCCGGGGCTTAGGGACGAGGTCCGTGAGTTCTGTGCCAGCTGCCTCGTCTGTGCTGCCAATAACCCAGACCCCCAGAAAAGGAAAGTGCCCATGGGACACGTCAGGAGGGTGGAGGGACCATGGCAGTCGATCCAGATCGACTACATCGGGCCCTTGCCCACCACCCAAGGAGGCTATAAGTACTGCCTCGTCCTCGTTGACGTGTTCACTAAGTGGGTGGAGGCTTTCCCCTGTAAGACAGCTATGGCACTGGGGACTGCTAAGATCCTGGTCCGGGAGGTGTTCTCACGGTGGGGGCTCCCTCGTTTTGTGGAGTCCGAACAAGGGAGTCATTTCACAGGGCAGGTAATGCAGAACACCCTCATGCTCCTGGGCATTGAGGGGAAGTGGCACGTAGCCCACAATCCCCAGTCATCAGGGATTGTGGAGCGCATGAACCGGACACTGAAAGAAAGGCTGAGGAAGGAGGCTACGGGCTCGCCCCAAAAATGGGCGGAGGTCCTGCCCCTAGTCCTCATGGGGATCAGGGCCAGCCAGTCTAAGAGCACGGGATATTCCCCGTACGAGCTGATGACTGGCAGGGTTATGCGCACTCCCACCCATGTTCTGGCCCCGGTGCTCACGGAGGGTCAGCTCGAAGAGGTTAAGAGGGACAGGTTTGTCCAGAACCTCTTCGAGCATCTGAAGCAGGTCCACGGGCAGGCGGCTGGGAACATGGGAAGGCAACACCTGGGTAACAAGCTGTTGCTGGAGCCGCGCAAGCTGCAGGAGTGGGAGGTAGGAGAACTAGTGATGGTTCGGATCTACACTAGGGTAGGTAGTTTCGAACCACTCTACACGGGGCCCTACAGCATTGTAGATAAAGCCAGCCACATGGTCTACGCCGTGAAGATGCCCCGGCGGAGTAAGTGGTTCCATGTCAATCAATGTAAATTGTACAGGCCGGGGGCACAGGGGTCAACCACAGGGGCCAGCCCTGTGAGTGGGGACTCAGAGCCAAGAATGAGGCAGGCCACGCAGACAGGTAAGGTTGCCTGCGTGAGGGGGGAGGACATTCTCCAGGAATGGAGAGTCTCGCGTTTTGGGTGGGATTCGGACGAGGAAGAGCCTGATCAGCTCGACCAGGGGCTGGATCCCATTACGGAGGAAGAGGAGTCGGAGGGGGACGACAGTAACGTCCCCGACTCAAGCACCAGGAAGGCGGAGGTAGCGAGCGAAGGCTCACCACCTGTAGGTACAGGCAGGGTGAGGCCGGATGCCGCGGGTATACCCAGCACCAAGGGGGCAGAGCTGGATGAGGCGGGGCCAGGGTCGGCAGCTGCGGGGGGTACCCGAGCTGCGGCACGGCAGGAACCGGTCCTCAGCCAGGCTGTCCAGGGGGCAGTGCCTAAGGTGATCCTCCGTAGGTCCAGCAGGAAACCCCAACTTAGAAAGTTTTGGCCAGAGGTCAATCACGCCCCGAGGTACGGGAGCCAAGTAAGGAGGAGGGAGCTTACGTCTCGGAGGGGACCTAGCCCCCGCCAGGCAGCGACAGGCTGCGGAGGATCAAAGGTGGAAGACAGCGTGGTGCAGCCGCAGGAGACGACCCGCTGCAGCCCTGACAGGGATTAGCTGAGCCGCCCTGGGAAGGCGGCACTGTATTATATTTTAGGTAAATTTAGATATGGATAAGCTATTATAGATAAGGGTTAGGTAATATGGATATTTTAGGTAATATAGATAAGGATAGGTATTTTAGATAAGTTTAAGTATTTTAGATAAGTTTTGTGGGGATAGTTAGAGTTTAAATAAAGTTGATGCGTCCAGGATGTGTGGGTGTGGGGTGCAGGCTGGGGTTCAAGAGACCCGCCCGCAGAGGCGTTTAAAAAATCCAAGCGCTCCCCAAGAGGCTGGCTATACCATTCTTCTTTATCTGTTTTCTGGAATGGAAGGAGGCACTCGTATGGTGGATCTTTGCCACAACAATCGGATGTGGGTGGGCCTATCGGGGCCACACCAAGGACATCATCGTCTACGGATGCTCCGGGGAGACGGCTCCCATCACGACCGATGGGACTGGAAGGAGAGAAGCGGAGGAGACCGCAGTTTACTTCCATGAAGGCCGGTGGCCGGGGTGGCTGGGATCGAACTCTTCAGAGTATTCCAGCGCCCCAGGTTTTGCTTATCGGGACACCTCATTATTGTGCCCGAGAGTCAAGATCATCGCCCAAAAGATCAGCGCCACCGTTGGCAAAAGGATCTGCCTGGTATGCACGGGGAAGGTCCCCGCGAGCAGGCGGTGGTGGCTAAGAAAAACAAGCCGGACATTGGCCAACTCCACTGTTGAGTGGGAGAGACTTGACAACGACACTCACAGGACTATTTCTGGGACTAAAGAACAGTTGAGTGTGTGTTGGGACAAATGGTGGGAACCGGATGAGGGGATTTATATGTGTATGTGGGGTTCGAGGAATCGCTGCCCCACGGGCAACAGCATATTTTTCCAGAGACAGTGGCAGGATGACGGTAAGGGGATGAGGTGGGATGTTAGATCGCGGGCTTGTGGGGTCCCCTTTTTCCCGATCCCGGTAAACGCCACTGAACTCATCACCAGACCACGCATAACACCTCCCACAGTTCCACTGGCAGTAGCACAGGAGGGTGAGTGTCCAAAAACCACTAAGGGGCCCGGGAATGGCCTGGTACTGATACCGACTGATCAGTTATTGTACCAGGGGGTGCACTACGCGGTAGCCTCGGTGATCTTAAACATCACCGAGGTGCAGTTGCCGGGGTGGTGCCCCAGGGAAACTGAAAAACTGTACCAGGTGCTACTAGCCAACATGTTCCGGCAATTTTACGAGTTCGACCTTGCCAGTGTGGACAAGGAGAGCTTGTATAGCCAAGAGCCGGAGGACTGGAGTCAGACGGGGAGGCATAGGAGGGGTGTAGTAAATGATGTATTTACAGGCTTTAACACCGGGACATCTGTGGTCAACGCTCTAGATACCGTGGAGCTGCAGACCCAGATTAACAGGTTAAAGGCACAGTTAAAAGACATCCTCACAGATGAGAACAAGGTCGTCGGGTCCGAGATACATGAGGACCAGGCAATGACACTACACCTGCGTGAGATAATTGCTGAGCTGGAAAGGCATGCCGGCACGGTGAACGCACTGATTAGGGAAGATCGGAACGCGTCCGATCAGGCAGCGCAAAATGAGGTGTGCATACTGTACGGGGCATGGTTGCTGGGCGAGGGCCGCAGCAACCTCGAGGACCTAATAGGGAGGATTGGTCCCGTCCTGGATCAGTAACAAGCACCTACAGGCGCTGCTACCCTTTCAGAATGCGCTCACCCCGTGCCAGCTCAGGTTAGCATCGGAGGCATACCCTGTTCCCGTAGATTGTGGCCAGTCAAACCACACAGTCATGGGAATAGTGGTGCGGATGCCAGTGTTGGGCAAGACGACAAGGCCCGCACCAGTGTACAGGGTGGAGAACATTGGAGTCATTCAGGGGGGAGCCCATATTCGCTATGCAGCGGTCCCATCGCACGTCATCCGCTGGGAGCAGTCGATGACGGGCACTGACCTCTCGGGGTGTCGGAGCCGGGGAGCACATATCATATTGTGTCCTCAGCACTTGAATGCCTTTTCAGAACAGCAATGCGGGTTCAGGACTGCTGGCGCGAAGCCTATGAATTGTACCATGGAGGCAATGGCACAGAGCCATGTGCCCCCACAGGTGGCATACATAGGGGGTGGTACCTATTGTGTTACCACGGCAGCGCAGTACTATCGACACGGACAGCACGGTTCGTGTCCGGTAAGAGACAGCAGCTTCTGTTTTAAACCCAGGGCAGAGGTTCAAGTGGCACAGCAGCGAATTGTCCCCATTCCTGAACCCTCCACGGTTCACCTAACTGTACAGGTAAACTTCACCGACCTGCAGCGATTTGTAGCGCATTTCGGGTACGCCATTCCCCCTCTCCCCGAACATCTCACAACCCTGTTAAAGGCAGTCGCCGTGTCACAAAGACATTTTTACACCCTGGAGCAAAAGACCGTAGAGATAGGGTCCGAAATATTGGACATCGTGATCCCACCATGGTGGGACCTGTTCACCAATATCGAGGTCCCGTCTTGGGTTAGGATAGCGTCACACGCATTAGTTGTGATACAAGCAGGGATAGTCTTATATTTGATATGCGTAAAATGTAAAAGAGGGCAGCACCTCAATAACCGAGTACATCAAGGGGAATGGAGAGACCGTTACGTGCGGGTGGGCGAGCAGGACCCAGCCGCAAGCTGCTAGGAGGACGTGCCCCCTCCGCACCGAGTAGACTGTGTTTTATATTGTCCCCTTCAAATTTGTATAAACTGTGTTTTTGTATTGTCCTCTTCGAATTCTTATCAAGAGTGATTGTGTAGGAATGTACAAAATGTATCGTTTTGCTGTTGTGTTGTTTTCATGTCCTACATTAAAGCTGACACCAGTAGGAGGATGGCGGAGGCATCGGCCTGGGATGAGGTGTAGGTGTATATGTCTGACATGAAAATGTACATACTTGTAATATAGTTTTGCCCGGGACACGGGCAGTAAAGGTCAGCCTAAAAGATGGGGACTGTACGTTCGCAATGAAACACTAGTTTAGTTAAAACCTCAAGGGTCTGGATATGGAGAATCGGGAAAACATTGCTCAACCACATTATTTAATTGATTCGTTAAGCTGGGGTTATGCAAATCAACAGGAGGGACTGTAAGATTTGAGAAGTTTTCCCTCATTTGGAAAGCAACACAAAACCAAAGAGCTGCAGTTTGGACATTTTAAACGAGAGACTGGGGCTGATAGCGGAGAAAGGCTGCGGTCAGATTAACAAAGGATGTCACAATCCGTGGGTCCTAAAATGGCCGCAGGACCTCGTGACCAGCCACAAAAAGTAAAAACCTTACATCCCAGTCTCTAGGTTTTCTGCAAAGCCATGGCCAGAACAAAGGATGGGTATTGGCCATGCAGAAACCTACGAAACCAGGTCGGAGTCCAGACACTGGGGCGCTGACATCAGCATACTCACAATGCCTCAAGCCGACCTAAACAGTTCATCTCGTTGAGGGGGCACAATAGCCCATAGAAAACTACCTGGTAGGTGATGGGAAACCAGTTAACACCCATCACCTCACAACGAAATACCAATTAACACCGTCTGGCCATCCCCGGTATCCCCGAACATAAGCGCAGATCAGAAGAAAAACTCATACATATCTTTTTGAACAAAGAGATTCCAAGATCTGGCGGGAGATAGGACGGGTCAGAAATAGTATAACTGGCCACTACTTTTGGGTGAAAAAGTTAAGTCAAGAAGCGCAGAGAAAACCGGGTTCGAAGTCAACTGAAGTCAAGAAGAGAGTCGGAAGGAAGTCAAACGAATGCAGGAGGAAGAAACGACAGGCAAGAAGAACGGATGCAAGAGAGAGGAACAGGCACGCAACTCAAGAAGAAATACTGCAAAACGAACAGCCAGTAACCCCAGTAATAACCCCATGGTGAGCATGTACTCCAAATCCTACATATCCTGGACATAGTTTAGTGTAGAGGGGAGGGTGGTTGTGAATAAACGTTGGGTGTGTATTAAAATATGTGTTGGTCAAGGTTGCGATGTGTCGTACATTCCCCATCTTACAGTCGTGTGTATGTCTTGTAGAACTGTGTGTTTAAGAATTCATAAGTAAAAGGGTATTCGTGTATATGTTTTGTGGAACTGTGTGTTTCAAAAAAATCAGCGAAAAAGGCATTCGGGTATCTGTCCTGTGGAACTGTGTGTGTTTAATGATTCATAGGTATAAGTATTCGTGTGATTCGGTACGTATTTAATAAGTATGTCATACAGCAATGTATAAATATTCGTGGACAATAGTCCCAAGCGCTGAATAAAAGCCTTTTCATTTAAACCCTGGTTTTCAAATCTGGTCTGGTTCAATTTTTCTGCACTATAAGAGCTCCTGCATCTAAGTCCAGTGTCTAGAACCGTAAGGGGTGAGTGGGTCGAACCACTCACGGGGAACCAGTGTGCACGGCCTGGTCAAGGGATCAGAGCAAGGCACGGGGACCTTAGGTCGGGCGAAAGCTCGGCGCAGAAACCCCTTACATGACTCACCTAGAGAGACAGGGCACGTACGCGAGGATGTTATTCATTGACTATAGCTCCGCCTTCAACACGGTCATCCCCACCAAGCTCATCACCAAACTCCACCAGCTAGGCCTCAGCTCATCGTTATGCGACTGGATCCTGGACTTCCTGCTGGAGCGACCGCAGGCAGTGAGAATGGGCCTGCACCTGTCCTCCACTATCACCCTGAGTACCGGCACACCACAGGGCTGTGTTCTGAGCCCCATGCTCTACTCCCACACGACTGTGTCCCTGCATTCGACACCAACACCATTGTCAAGTTTGCAGACGACACAACGGTGATCGGGCTGATCACCAACGGTGATGAAACAAAATACAGAGCGGAGGTGCAGAACCTGGCGGACTGGTGCTCTGATAACAACCTGTCCCTAAATACCACCAAGACCAAGGAGCTAATCATCAACTTCCGTAGGTCACATAATGGGGAATACGCCCCGATCTTTATCAACCGGGACAGTGTGGAGAGAGTGTCCAGCTTCAAGTTTCTGGGCACTCACATTTTGGAGGACCTAACATGGTCCAATAACACTGCTGTGCTGGTCAAGAAGGCACAGCAACGACTGTTCTACCTAAGAACACTGAAGAAGTCTGGTCTCCCCAACAGCTGCTGACGACATTCTACCGCTGCACCATAGAGAGCATCCTAACACATGGCATCCCTGTGTGGTACCTCAGCTGCACGGAGGCAGAAAGGAAAGCTCTTCAGCGGGTAGTCCATAGAGCTCAGAGGATCATTGGAACACAGCTACCAGCCTTGGAGGGCATCTACAACACACAATGCCTCAGAAAAAACACCAGCATCCACAAAGACTCTTCACACCCCTGCAACAGTCTGTTCGAACTCCTCCCATCGGGCAGACGATACAAGGCCTTCTACGCCCGCACCTCCAGACTCAGGAAAAGCTTCATCCCCAGGGCCATAGCTGCTATGAACCGGTCCTGCTGAGCCGGATGGTCACATCGCACAGTGAACCGGCACAGATCTACTTGCACTTTATTGTGTCTTAAAACTGTTACAATTTGTTTCGTTGGGTTGTTGTTGTTTAAATTATTTAATTTATTGCATCGTATGGGAGGCGCATTCCCAATCTCGTTGTACCCCTGTACAATGACAATAAAGATATATTGTATTGTATTGTATTGTATTGTTCCCGACCCAAAACATCCTTCCACAGATGCTGTGGGACCTAATAGTTCCTCCAGCACTTTGTGTTTTGTTAAACTCTATTTGTTAACAATACATTTGTTATGGGGAGAGGGCAGGAGAATGGGGTTAGGAGGGAGAGATAGATCAGCCATGATTGAATGGTGGAGTAGACATGATGGGCTGAATGGCCTAATTCTGCTCCAATCACTTATGACCTTTTGACCTTATTACTGGGTCTTGGAGGGTTGGAGGGATCTAAGTAGTTAGATAGGCTGAGTCTCTTTTCCCTAGAGTATGGAAGGCTGAAGGTCTACCATATACCAGAGGTATATAGAATCAAGAGGGGCAGAAACAAAGTGAACAGCCAATCTTTTCTCCAGAGTTAGGGGGTCAGAAAACAGAATGCAGAGGTCAAAGCTGAGTGGGCAAAGAGTTAAAAGAGACCCAAGGGGCATCTATTTCAAACAGAGGATAGTGCATACGTGAAATGAACTGCCAGATGTCTTCTATAAGGCATTGGTTAGGCTGCATTTGGAGTATTGCATGCAATTTGAGTTGCCCTGTTACAGCAAGGTTGTGGAGGCTTTGGAGAGGGCGCACAAGGGGCTTACCAGAATGCTGCCTGGCCTCTGAGTATTAGCTACAAGAGAGGTTGGAAAAACATGGTGCATTTTCTCTCGAACACTAGAGATTGAGGGGAGACCTGATGGAAGTACATAAAATGATGTGAGGCTTAGATAGGGTTGAAGTCAAAACGTTTTTACCAAGATGGAAATGTTAAAGACTAGAGGGTATAGCTTTAGGGTGAGAGAGGCAAAGCTTAAAGGAGATTTGCGTGGCAGGTTTTTTTTTTTTACGCAAAGGGTAATGGGTACTTGGAACATGCTGCCAGGGGTGGTGGTAAAGGCAAACATGATAATGGCATTTATGAGCCTTTTAGATAAGTACATGCATTTGCAGGGAATTAAGGGGTATGAATCATGGCAATATCTTTGGCACAGATATTGTGGGCAGAAGACCTGGTTTCTTTTCTATGTTCTAATGTACTGATATCTGCCCCATTAAGTCACTTCAATTTGTTCTATCACACACAC
Organism: Rhinoraja longicauda; assembly: GCF_053455715.1. Taxonomy (NCBI): domain Eukaryota; kingdom Metazoa; phylum Chordata; class Chondrichthyes; order Rajiformes; family Arhynchobatidae; genus Rhinoraja; species Rhinoraja longicauda. The sequence continues at coordinate 39,791,964 of NC_135959.1, read as the reverse complement.
TCCCTTCGTTCTACATCCCACCCCTATCTTCCCTCCTACTGAAATTCTACTTGCATCACTCCTTTTCCTATTTCAGATGGAGGATTGTAGTCCCCAAACACTGACTGTTTCTCTTTCCACCAATGCTGCCTCATAGCATACAGCATATTGTATGTTAACCTTCATGGCAAAGTGATTGGAGTTTAAGAATAGGGAGGTCTTTATCATGGTTGTACAAGGTATTGATGAGGCCACACCTGAAATATGCGCCCCTTGCCTAAATCTTGGGCTCCTTGCCTAAAATGGATATAGTAGGATTGGATGTAGTCCAAAGGAGATTCACCTAGCTAATTCCTGGAATAAGAGGGTTGTCCTTTCATGAGAGGCTAGACAGTTTGAGTCTGAATTCCTTGGAGTTTAAAAGAATTAGGGATGACCCCATTCAAGCATACAAGATCCCAAGGAAGCTTCACAGGATAGACTCTGAGATGTTTCTACGGGTGGGACAGCCATAAATAAGGGAACATAACTACAAAACAAGGGACCAGTCATTTAAAACTGAAGTTCGTACCACTTTCCTCTCTCAATCTCTGGAAGAAAGCGAATCTCTGGATTTCTCTGCTCTGCTCCTTAAAGGAATCATAATCACTTAAGGAAAGGTACTTGGCAAATAAATGGGACTAAAGTCCCTTGGTCCCAATGGCCTACTCCCTGGAGCTTTAAAAAAATGGTTAAATGCAAAATGTCTTTGTTCTGGGAAGAAAAGACTAGATTCATGAGAACAGGCAGGAAAATGGAACTGAAGAAAAAATCAGATCAGCAAAGATCTTAATGAATGGCCTGCTCCTACTTATGTTCCTAATTTTGTTAATGGGGTTCTATTGTTAAAGCAGGACAAACAACGAATTTCAACTTATTCCACGAGAGAAATCTAGACTGTAAATGAAATGGATGCATTCTGCAGCCATCCTTTTAGATTGAAGTCTTTGTTGCTAGCTGAATACATTATAAGTATCCCCTGCAGAACCAGAAAGGCACTTTTTGTATGTGAGTTGGTGCTGATTACCAGTGATGTTGTCACTTTTGAAGAGGGTTGGTGCTTCAACAGAAACGTAATCTTTCATTTGGGCCTAATGCTATCTTTGAACAATCATATCAATTCGACAAATGCTGCCAAAAGCTCTCAGGATTCACTGAGGATAATCATCTTTCTACTCTGGTGGAAAACACAAGTAACACAGACTATATCCAGTTCCATGATAGTCACTAGCCATTGGTTTTGTTGCTGAAGAGAAATTTCTGGGCTAGGAAGAGCTGTGCAAACAAAAGGAGAGGGAGGTAGCAGTTTCCATCACAGAGGATCCCGGCAATCTACAACATGTGGAGCAACCGCTACCAGTAACCAGTAATGCCCACACTAACAATGCCAGCCAGGATGTAGTCTCCATCCCCATACTTCAGTACTGAGGACACAATTGGCTCACCCTGGTACATCAAATACCAGCCCTCAAAGGCAGCCTCTGCACATTGTTTCAGTGAGCTGAGTTCACTCCAGTGAGCTTTACAACAATGTGATTACTGTTTCATTCATGCAGGAGGGCAACAGGAGATTGGGGTTCATGCCAGGTTCACAGTACAGAAGTGTGCAGCTGAGGTAAATGGGTTTCTTAGTATTGGGGAATGTACCTGTTTGTGTTCAGATTCCAGGACCAAGAGCATAATAACAAACCAGCACTTCTGTGTGTTAATGCTAAATGGGATACCTGTGTACAAAATGTCCTTGGCAAGACAACTGCCATCCATCTGACTACATGGCAGTACATTTATTTGTGACTACACTACTGCAAATGTCATTTAGAAATTAATACATGTTGATGGAATTAATATGGACCAGAACCTCAAAATTGGCTACCATTATATATCATCAGGAGTTGCATATATGTCTGAGGCAGCAAAACTGAAAGCTGTTAAACCTCTTCCCATTCCTTGCATATGTTGTCCAGGTTTCCCTGCTCTCGATGACATAAGTTCAACTCAAAGACTTGTTTCATACCAGATTGCTTTTGATGTAGGAGGTTAAAGGGTAAGGTGGGCCCTTTCAGCCCACCTCGTTTATGCTGAGCTTGATGTTTATTTATGTTAGTCCCATTTTCCGAGGTCACTAGGTCGGTATCCTTCAATGCCTTCCTATCCAAGTACCTGACCAAATGTCTTTTAAATATTGCAATTCTATTTGCCTCCATCACATCCTGGCCACTCATTCCAGATATTCACCACACTCTGACCTCCTTTAAATTTTAGAATCCAAGTAACAAAACAAGGCCTATTATGAAATTGCAGTAGGGAGAATGTAGAAAGAAATAACTGCAGATGCTGGATAATACCAAAAAAAGGCACAAAGTGCTGGAGTAACTCAGCGGGTCAGGAAGCCCACAGTACATCGCCCAAGCTTCCTTCCACTCAAACCCTGGCCTTCATCCCTGCCATGTTTTCCCCATCCCCCCTGAACTCGCTCTTTCCGATACAAAACAGTCAGTTGACAACAGAGGCCTTACCATTGTACCCCTCCATCCCCACCTCAACAAGTTTGAGCCATGGTGCAGAGTTTTTGTCATCTCCTCTGCCTTTGGGCCTTTTTCTATGGGAGGGAGTCCTCATTGTCAAGTGATGACCCTTTCTCCCATCTCAAACATACCTCGTTATCTTGGATTCCTCCTCCCAGCCTTTTACCCTCTCTGGACCTTTTACTTATTAAACACCAATGAGACATCAACCTTCTTGATTTCTCTCCGCCCCTGACCCATTCCAATCACAGTGCTATGTCCTAGTGAGGATAGGAATAGGAAGATAGACAGATGAATGTGCAGTTCAAGATGCAGAGGGCAAGGATTCAGAAGTTTGGACCTCTGAGGCAGAAGAGGGATGCATTGCATCTGAACTGGAAGGGGACTAAAATCCTGGCAGGCAGCTTTGCAATTGCTACTCAGGAGAGTTTAAACTATATTGGCCATGGAACAGGATCCTGAATCGTTCCGAACAGTCGATATGCGCATGCGCGCCGATCCCCTGCAGGATTTTGGCCCATTGCTATGGTGGGCCCAACATCTGAGGCCTGACTGCAATGGAAGAAGACCTTCCAGGACTATGTTGAGCTTCTACCGATGTTAACACCAACATCAAGACAGGAGGAAGCAGTGAACCTCAACATGCTCTGCAAGCCCTTGGGAGAGTTCAGACAGAAATATTTAGACACCCTGCACTTACACAATGAATCAGAATTGCCCAATGCGTGGTTGACCTTAGACAACATGTGGGTGACTCGATACAATGTCGTCATAGCACACTGCCGGTTCTCACAACAGCAACGGACCCACAAAGAGGATGTGGATGACTCATTACTAGGTTACCTCTGGCAGTCCTGGAGTGTAAGTACAAAGACATCATTCTAAGCAAAGTTGAAGAAGCAATGTTTACCCAAACATTGATCATGGGAGTCCAGGATGAGAAGACCCGGCAGAGGCTCCTCTCCGAAAAGCATGACTTATCCACAACGCGTCTTCCACAGCTCACCACAAGAAGGCAGTCAAGAGGGGTCTTACGCAGACCCAACCACCCCAATTGACTGTTGCCTACTCAATGACATAGTCCAGAATTCCCTACATTGATTCCATCTACATTCATGCTGCCTTGGAAAACAGCTAACATAATCCAAGACTTGTCCCACGCCAGTCATTCCTCCTTCCTTTTCTTGTTTAGCAGAAGGTACTGAAGCTTTAAATCATTCACCAACAGACTCAGCAACAGCTTCTTCCCCTCTGTTATCAACATTCTCAATGGTCCTTCCATAAGCTAGGGCACTGTTTGATTCATTCTACCCCATTGAGGACATTGAGCTTTGTCTAAGGAACTTATGCACCACAATACACCACAATGCTGAGAACTATATTCTGCACTGTAGTCTCCACTATGCTCTATCTATTGGACGAGTTTGAACTGATTGTATCAATGTATGGAATATCTGATCATCTGTCTATATTTTTTTTAAACCCTCACCTGTATCCACCTATTTAATGCCTGCAGGGATTTTTGTGCCCCCTCCTTTCTTCCACCTTTCTCCCCCACCTCCTTACAATCAGTCTGAAAAAGATGCCTGACCCAAAACATCATCTATCCATTTTCTCCAGAGATGCTGCCTGACCCGTTGAGTTACTCCAGCACTTTGTGTATTTCTGTATATCTGATCAGTTTGGATAGCAGTCAAAATGGCTTTTCACTGTATCTCTGTACATGGGACATTAATAAACTTAAACCTAAACCAAAACTCTGCTAGAAGAAAGATGCTATTAACTTAGAAAGCATGAGAAAGGATTTATGAGGATAACATTTTTAAGGGTTGGGCAGGCTAGGGCTTTATTCTTGAGAGCACAGGGGGCTGACGGGTGATCATATCGAGGTGTAGAAAATCTTGAGGAGAATATCTAAACTAATAGATAAGGTGAATACACAGTTTTTATCCCAGGGTAGGGGATGAAGAAGTAGAAGGCAAGGTGAGAAGGAAAAGATTTTTTTGGAACCTGAGGGGTAGCTTTTTCACCAGAGCGTAGTGGGTATATGGAATGGGCTGCCAGAAGAAATAGGGTGAGACAGGCACCATAACAACTTTTAAAAGACATTTGGACTGATACATGGATTGGAAAGATTTAGAGGTATTACAAACAAATGGGACTAGCTTGGAAAGAGCATCTTGGTCAACATAAATAAGTAGGGCCAAAGGACCTGTTTCAGTGCTTTATGACTCTATGATTCCAAGTTCAGCTTAACCAATAATTTGTACAACTGTAACCAACATCTCAACTCCAATACTCAATGCCTGGTCCAAAGAAGGCAAACATACCATACACCTCCTTCAGCATCTGGGTCACCACTTTCAGGGAACTTTGTCTGGTACGCCAACATCTTAATGTTCCATAACACTCCACTGGGCTCTGGCAATCAAGCAGAGCAAATCTTACAATTTAAACATTGATCACAATGGTTTAACTTTGCCCATCTTGCATTCAATTTCAAAAATTAAGAATACAATTAATCACTATTTCCATGTGAATTCAAAGCAAGGAAATAAATTAGTTATTAGTTAACATTATACAGGTTGCCCAAGGTTATAAACATGTAACTTATGTATTTACCTACAGACCAATGAGTTTCCAAAATATTACAAAATTCAAAAGTTCATTGCACAAAGATATGTTCATTCTTATGAATGGCAGAACTTGTTTCCTCTCTATCTCCACTTTTAGTAATTGTTCTTTCTGATTCACATTAGTTTATTATATGATGCAACCTGATAGTATGCTTTCTATTGTGTATCTGTAGAAGTTTGAAAGAGTCACTGTAGGCAGGCTAAATTTTTATTCAGTCTCCTCAGGAAATAGAGTTGTTGGTGTGTCTTCTTGGCTGTCGCATCCATGTGGTTAGTTCACGACAGATCATTGTAACCAAGGAACTTGAAGGTCTCAACCATTTCTACTTCTGCACCATTGATACTGATTGGTGCATGTACTCCACCATGTTTCCTGAAGTCACTAACCACTCCTTCATCTTGCTAACATGGAGGAAGAGGTTATTGTCCTGACAGCATGTCACTAAGTTTTCTATCTCCTTCTTGTACACTGTCTTGCCATTGTTTGTGATTCAGCCCACCTCAGTAGTGTTGTCTGCAAACCTGTAAATGGAATTAGAACTGAATACGAGGGAGGCACGGTGGTGCCGAGGTAGAGCTTCTGCCTCATGGCGCCAAAGACCTAGGTTCGATTCTGACTACGGGTACTGTGCGGAATTTGTATGTTCTCACTGTGACTGCGTGGGTTTTCTCTGGGTCCAGTTTCTTCCCACATTCCAAAGACGTGCAGGTTTGTAGGTTAATTGTGTGGGATGCTAAAGTGAGATAACATGGAACTAGTGTATAAGTGATCAATGGTTGTGTGGACTCAGTGGGCCAAAGGGCCTATTTCCACATTGTATCTCTAAACTAAACTAAACTAAATTAAGCTAAGCTAAGCTAAGCTAAACTAAGCTAAGCCAATCTAAACTAAACTAAAGTAAATGACCGTTGAGTTATGAGTGTATAGGGAATATAGTAGTGGACTGGGAACACATCTTTGTGGGGCAGCCGTGTTGAAAATTATTGTGAAAGAGGTGTTGTCACCTATCCTCACCATTGAGGTAAGTGTCAGAAAATTGAGGATCCAACTGCAGTGAGGAGAGTCAATTCCCGCTGGTTGTATTTCATACACACTAGGGTGCAATAACATTTTTTGTTCACATGAAGTGCAAAGAGTAAACAATATACATACAATGACATGTGACAGCAGGATGGTGCCAGATTTTAGTGCAATCTAAGTACTGCAAAAAATATATATTTAATGGAATAGCTGAATGAGGTAGAACTAGGCATAAGAATACATGACAACACTTCTGGGAAGGGACAATGAAAGTGGTGATTAGTTCAGGAGTCTAGTAGCATAAAACATAGAATATAGAACAATGCACCACAGAACCAGGTCCTTTGGCCCACAATGTCCGTGCCGAATATGATGGCAAACTAAACTAATCTTCTCTGCCTCCATGTGATCCATATCCCTCCATTCCCTGCATATCCATGTGCCTATCCAAAAGCCTCTTAAATGCTCCTTTTTGTATTTGCCTCTTCTGCCATCCCTGGGAGTATGATCCAGACACCCAACACTCTCCATGTAAAAAATATGCCCCGCACATCTCCTTTAAACTTTGCCCCTCTCATCTTAAAGTTATGCTCTCTAGCCTTTGATATCTCTACCCTGGGATAAAAGGTTTGGCTGTCTATCCTATCATAATTTTATATACTTTTATTAGGTGTCCCATCAGCCTCTGATGCTCCAGAGAAAGCTCTTTATATCTGGATATCCCCAAATCCAGGCAGTATCTGGTAAACCTCTTCTGCACTCTCTCCGAAGCCTCCACATCTTTCCTGCAATGGGGCATTTAGAATTGCACACAATAATCCAAATGTGTCCTACAGGCTGCACCATGTCTTCCTGACTCTTGTACTCAATGCCCTGACCAATGAAGGCATATCATATTCCTTCTTTTGATAGACATAATGTTAGAGTAACTCAGCAAGTCAGGCAGCATCCCTGGAGAAACATCTCTGTGATGTTCATTGGCTGATGAAGGGTCTCAAACTGAAATATCAGCTATTCCTTTTCTCCAGAGATGCAGCATGACCCGCTGAGTTACTCCAGCATTTTGTGTCTATCTTCGGTGTAAACCAACATCTGCAGTTCCTTCTTACACATATGCCTTCTTTATTTTTTACTATCTATTTGTGCTATCACTTTCCAAAAATTATGGACTTGGCTCTCAGGATCCCTCTGTACATCAATAATGTTGGGGGGTCTTGCCATTAACTGTAACTTTCCTCCTTATATTCTACCTTCCTAAGTGTAACACTTCACACCTGCTTGGTTTCAACTCCATCTGTCATTTCTCCTCCCAGTTCTGTAGCTGATTTATATTCCGCTGTATACTTTGACAGCCTTCCTCATTCTCTGCAAATCCACCAATTTTGACATAGTCTGCAGTCTTATTAACCATCTCATCTACACATGTCATTTATATATATGTCATAAAGAACAGAAGTCCCAGCACTGATCCCTGAAGAACACTGGTCACAGATCTCCAGCCAGAATAGCACTCTTGGACCATAACACTCTGTCTTCCATGAGTAAGCCCATTCTGAATCAAACTCTCCAAGTCACTGTGGATCCCATGCATCTTAATCTTCAGGATAAATGGAGAAGAAGCTGTTCTTAAGTTGGGATATTCGAGTTTTCAAGCTACTAAATCTTTTCCCAAAAGGTGGAAGATGAAACCAGGAGTGATCAGGAGTGCAGACATCCTGGACAGTAAATCCAGCCTTCCTGATGCAATGCACTGTGAAGATGGACTGGATGGAAGGAAGTGACGAGTCTGGGCTGTATTCACTACTTTTTGTATATTTAGGTGGTCAAAAGCAGAGCAGTCACCTTACATGAGATGCATTCTGTCAGAATACTTTCTAAAGTGTACTTGTGGACGTTCAACAGAATTTTTGTGGATATGCTGAATCTTCTCAGACACCTAAGAAAGTAAATATACCGATGCACAGTTTTGATCACCACATCAGTATGAAGGGAGTACATTAGGTTACTGGTGATATGTATGCCAAGGAACCTGAAGCTGTTGAGCATCTTAACAACAACTTCATGGATGAACACAAGGGTTGTGTTCACTCCCTTAGTTCCTTCGGTCAACAACCAACCCTTCCACGAGCTGATGTTAAGGGCTATGCTATTGTCATGCCAACTTGATGCAAGGTTCTAAATATCTTTCCTGCACTCCATCTCGTCATTGTTGTTGATCCGGCTGACAATCTTACAGATTGAGTTGGCTTTGTGCATGCCGTAGAATTATGGCTGTACAGGGAGTAGAGTAAGAAACTGAGAAAACAACCTGGACAGGCACCAATGGCGAGGGTCAGGGTGGAGAAAATGTTATGACCAATTCGAACTAATTATCAGTCTTTAAGACTGGACCTGACCTGAAACATTGTCTGTCCATTTCTCTCCATGGAAGCAGCCCGACCCACTGAGTTCCTCTAGCAGTTTGTTTTCTTTGCTTCAGATTGCAACATTAGTGGTCTCTTTTGCCTCCAGTGACTCTTTCAGGGCCAGCTCCCCCCCCCCCCCCCCCATTTCAGCTTTTAGCCTGTGATGGTATTCAGGCCCTGCCACAGTTGCCTGGCATTCATGATTGAATTGAGCCTCCAGCTTGTTTAGAAGTCTTTCCGCTTTCCTGCAAGCCTTGCGGAGATTATATATGGCCATCATGCACAGTGTGGGATAATACTTCTTGAAAGCGTCGGATCTGGTCTTTAGCAGACAGTGAATCTCCCTGTTCATTCAAAGTTTCTGGTTACGAGAGACCCTAACTGCCATTGTCAGGGTGTAGTTGTCAAGCCATTTCTTGATGAAACCATTGACAACTGAGATATGCTCACCCATGTTGAATGAAGTGGTCTTGAACATGTGGAAGCCTATCGATTATGCTTGCAGCGAATACAGCGGGGGGTTAGTACAGCGGGGGGTTGCAGCGATACAGCGGGGGTTGCAGCGGTACAGCGGGGGTTGCAGCGGTACAGCGGGGGGTTGGTACAGCGGGGGGGTTGGTACAGCGGGGGGTTGCAGCTGAACAGCGGGGGGTTACAGCGAGTACAGCGGGGGGTTGCACTTAGTACAGCAGGGGGTTGCAGCGATACTGCGGGGCGTTGCAGCGATACAGCGGAGGGTTGCAGTTAGTACAGCGGGGGATTGCAGCGAGTACAGCGGGGGGTTGCAGCGATACTGCGGGGGGTTGCAGCGATACAGCGGGGGGTTGCAGTTAGTACAGCGGGGGGGTTGCAGCGATACTGCGGGGGGTTGCAGCGATACAACGGGGGGTTGCAGCGATACACCGGAGGGTTGCAGCGATACACCGGAGGGTTGCAGCGATACACCGGAGGGTTGCAGCGATACAGCGGGGGGTTGCAGTTAGTACAGCTGGGGAATGGCAGGGTTCGAAGTACAAAAACAGACGTTTGAAAGAATTCATAAAAGTTACGAACCATCGAGTGCGAGCATGGATGGGAAGTCTTTGCAGTTGGAGACGCCGGTGGAATCTGTCACACAGGTTTTCCAGAGATTGGCCCAAAATGTGGCAGTGGTGATAACAGTACCGTCGATGCTGGACACTTTCCAGTAGTCCGTGGGCAACGTGGAAGATATCAAAATAAAGCCAGACACGGATATCACGAAAGCAACGATTTCAATGGTCATCTTCGTCATTTTTAGGCTTATTAAACCGTTTACAGTTTAATACATAGGCGCTTCTATTCCCCTTTCCGTCGATTATCTCTATTTGAATCTCGACGCTTAGAGGAAATTAAAAGTAAAATCTACCTGTTTTTCTTTTGCTTCTCAGGAGGCTGCGTGTGATAGTACCTGTGTCTTTAGGTGTGGTAGTACCCGTGTCTTTAGGTGTGGTAGTACCTGTGTCTTTAGGTGTGGTAGTACCTGTGTCTTTAGGTGTGGTAGTACCTGTGTCTTTAGGTGTGGTAGTACCTGTGTCTTTAGGAATGAGTGAATGTAACATTTGCTGAAAAGTTGAAATCTGGGCACAGGACAATTATCTTACGTCATCGCATAGACAGCCTCCGTTCAACACCTTTAAACATGGTGAGCACCATGGCTTCCTGAGAGCTGCATATTTAAAACAATGTTAGAAAGAAATCTACATTCTAATATGCTTGTTGTTACAGCAAAATACTGCATCCAAGCTAAATTAACAGAGGATGTGGTGATGTATTGTTACATTCTCGAAACAAACAAAACTGGGTGAACATTTTAAATATAAGAAAATAACTGCAGATGCTGGTACAAATCGAAGGTATTTATTCACAAAATGAATAAATACTGAAGAAGGGTCTCGACCCGAAACGTCACCCATTCCTTCTCTCCCGAGATGCTGCCCGACCTGCTGAGTTACTCCAGCATTTTGTGAATGAACATTTTAAATGTCTGGCGACATTTCGAGTCAGGATCCTTTTTCAGACTCCTGAGAAGGGTCCCCACCCGAAACGTCTCCTATTCATGTTCTCCAGAGATGCTGCTTGACCTGCTGAGTTACTCCGGCACTCTGTGTCCTTTTTAATCTTTAATGTCTAAATCACTTGCGATCCTTTCTGGAAATGATGGCTTGGATAAATGCAGGCAGGTGCCGGTTAAAGATAGTTCGACAACAAATTGGTCGAGTGAAAGAACGGATCCGATGCAATATCACAATTACAGAGGCATGATGGCAAAGCGATTTCGGCTTTGAAAATAGACAAGCAATCATAGCATTTAAAGAATGAATCCATAGTACAATACATAGATATCCCTTTCAGACTAAAACTAAAAAGCAAAAGTGGATAGCAAAAGATATTATCAATTGAACAAATAAAGACCAAGGCATTGATAAAGAAAGGAAAAGTAGAATTCAAGAGTAATTCAGCAAGTAATCAAACGTAAAAGCTTCTACTGATATGCGTAAAAGATAAAATTCTACTGATATGCGAAAAAAAGAACTTTCTTCAGGCTATGACTTTATTCCTTGCAGCACAGGAAGATGAGTGTGATCTTATAGAGGTATACAAAATCACGAGAGGAACAGATGGGTAAACGGAGTCTTTCATCCGGACTAGGGGAACCAAGAATCAGAGGGCATATGTGAGGGGGGGGGGGGGGGGGGATTTAATAAGAACCCGAGAATAAACTTTTTTAAACAAAGAGTTGAGGGTGTATGGCTGCCAGAGGAGGTAGTTGAGGCAGGTACTATCAAAATGGTGAAAAACATTTGGACAGGTATATGGATAGGATAGGTTTAGAAGGATATGGGCCAAATGCAGGCAAGTGGACTAGTGTAGATGGGGCATATTGATCGGCTCGGGCAAGTTGGGCCGAAGGGCTTGTTTCCATGATGTTTGACCCTATGTCTCTATTAGCAAAGATGAAGGTGGATTTCGTACAGAGAACTTGCGTTGAAAAATAAGGTCATTAAATAATTATTTATGCAAGAATAAAACCTTCTGGAAATATTAGAGAAAAGTTACCAGAGGGAATAGTGATCCAAACAATTCCAATTACTTAAAAAAAACCTGCAGGAATAAGTGAGATTAAAAAACTGATGGTCCCTATTGCAAGGTTTTGAAAGAGATAGTGATAGTTGTCACATTCTAAAATTGCATAGATTCTGGAATATTTCCCATGAATTGAAGAATTGCAAATGTAACCATACTATTTAACAAAGGAAAGAAATTGAAAATAAGAAACATTAAGAGACAATTAGATTGGAGATAATATATTTGCATGGTTTGACAATACCATGAAAGAAGGAGGACAGAGTGCAGGAAACGATGTCTAATTTGCAAGTTGGGAGACTGCAGCTGCTGCTGTGCTACATAGAACATAGAAATAGAACATAGAATTGTACAGCACAGGAACAGGTCCTTTGGCGCACGATACCTGTGCCAAACATGATGCTATGACCTCTTGGCCTGAACGTAATCCACACCAATCAACTCCCTGCATATCCATGTGCCTATCTATCTCAAATGTGGCAGTCCTGGCCAGCTCATCCTCCTCAAACCTCTACTACCTGCCGAGTGAATTCACCTGTGTAGGAAGGAACTGCAGATGCTAGTTTAAACTGAAGATAGATACAAAATGCTGGAGTAACTCAGCAGGACATGCAGCATCTCTGGAGAGAAGGAATGGGTGATGTTTCTGGTCAAGCCCCTTCTTCAGACTCAACTATCATCTATCCTGATAGCTGTGTACACCCCCCCCCCCACCTCCTCCCCTCCCCCTCCCCCCTCCTCCTCCCCCCCCCCCCCTCATTTTCCAATACAAGGTCCAGTATGGTCCCTCCGCAAGTTGTACTATCCACATACTGTTTAAGGAAACCTTCTTAGATGAACCTAACAAAGTCTGCCCTGTTTAATTCTCTTGCCCTGACTAAGTCCAAGTCCATATTCGGGAAGTTAATATCACCCACTATAAGAACCCTGTCTTTCTTACATTCTTCCATAATCAATCTACATATTTGATCCCCTGTAGGCCTCTAATATATGACGGCTAATGTTGTGGCTCTATTTAAAAAATGGTTGCAAAGAAAAGCCTATAGACCAGTGAGCCTAATACCCGCAGTAGGCAAGTTACCAGAGGGATTCTGATGTATAAGATATATATGCATTTGGATAGACAGGACCTAATTGATCATGGTTTTGTATGAGGAAGATTGAATCTTACAAAACCTGATTGAACTGTTCAAAGAAGTAATCAAAAGGTGGGTGAGGGCAAAGATATGGATCTTGTCTGTTTGGCATATGAAAAGATTCCGCATGGTAGGGCGTTCTGAAAGGTTAGTTCACATGGATCCAGAGGATTCTCGTGAATTTTAATGCGGGTAAGTGCGAGGTGTTGCATTTTGAGAAATCAAACCCGACCAGGACCTTCATGTGAATGGTAGAGCCCTGGGGAGAGTTGTAGATCGGGGAGTACGGGTACATAGATTGCTGAAAGTGGTGTCACAGGTAGATGGTAGGATGGTAAAAGCGGCTTTTGGTATAAGGCCTTCATCAGTTAGGATATTGAGTATAGACTTTGGGATGTTATGTTACAGTTGTGAAAGACATTGGCGAGGCCACATTTTGGAGTATTGTGTTCAGTTTTGCTTACCCTCCTATCAGAAAGATGTCATTAATCTGGAAAAGGTGCAGAAAAGATTTAGGAGAATGTTGACATAACTCAAGGGCCTGAGCTACAGGGAGAAATTGGGCAAGCTAAGACTTCATTAAGTGCAGGTGCCCATTGGTGATCTTATAGAGGGGTGTGAGGGAAATGGGGAGGGTGAATTTGCCCAGGGTAGGGAAATCAAGAAGCCGAGGACATATGTTTAAGCGAGATTGCCAAGATTTAATGGGAACCAGATGGAAAACTTTTTCACTCAGAGGTGGTGGGTATATGGAACAAGCTGCAAGAGAAAATTGTTGAGGCAGATATTGTAACGGCATTTAAGAGACACTTGGACAGTTACATGCATAGGAAACATTTAGAGGGATATGGGACAAATATGGGCAAATGCTCAGAATGGACAAGTTGGGTCGAAGGGCCAGTTTTCATGCTGTATGAATTCATGGCTCTCTGGATAGGATACCCCTGAAGCATCAGAGTGGAAATTTTCTCTTCTGCAGCGCAAGTAAACTGTGGTGGTCTCTTCCCATTGTAATTTTGGTATTCGTTTCTGTATGCATTTGATGTTTCTCGTGCTATTTTAGAGCAATAATGTAACTTTGATACTGGCCAGTATTAACATAAAATTATACACAACATTCCACACAGACATTCCGTGTACAAATGTAAGACCCAGGTATTTAAATGCTGAAGTGATTTTTCAACTGAAAGATTAAATGTTTCCATGATCTAATATATATCATAAGCTTTCATTTATATGATACCTCTGACATCGCAAAACATCCAAGACACCTCAAAGAAAAATGCTGTTATATTTTAATTTTAATCTACTGCAATAAACTAAAGACATTGTAAGATGCTTATTTTTTAAAATAATAAATTGAAAAAGCCAATAAAACATTTCCACAAATCTACCACTGTCCAATCCATTTTCAAAGAAACTACTTACAACAAGAGATTTTAACATTAATTGTGGTAAAATTTAAGTTCTGTTTCAATAATTTTTGGCTCAGATATCATTTAGCTTTATGAATTAGCCTAAATGATTAGCTTTATCGTGTGCCTAATGAATTCTGTGATTTGAATAGATGCTTAGAATATTCCTCCCTGAAACACACTGTTCAATATAAATGAGCAGAGGGACCGAAGAGAACATAGTTTCCTAAAAGTTGCATTGTAGTTAGGTAGTGTGATGAAGAAGGCACGTTAGCATTCATCAATCAGGGAAACTGAGTGTAACATTTTGGGTGTTATGTTATAGCTGTACAAGATACTGATTTGGCTGCACTTGGAGTGCTATGTTCAGTTTTGGTTACCCTGATATAAGAAAAATGGCATTAAGCTGGAAAGAGTGCAGAGAAGAGTTACGAGTGCCTCAGCTGCAGGGAGAGGTGTGACAGACTGGGACTATATTTCTTGTTGTGCAGGAGACTGAGGGGTGATCATATAGAGGTGTATAAAATCAAGAGAGGAATAGATAGTTGAGTGTATAGAGTCTATTTCCCAGGAGAGGAGAATCAAGAACGAGAAGTTTAAGGTCAGGGGAAAAGATTTAATAGGAGCAACTTTTTCCATAGAGAGTGGTGCATGTGGAATAACCTGCCAGAGGAGAGGAAGTGTTGAGGCAGGTACAATAACAATACTTAAACGATATTTGGACGTACATAAATGGGAAAGATGTTCAGGGATATGGGTCCAAAAGCGAGCATATGGGACCACCTTCTTGGTCGATGTGGACGAGCTAAACTAAAAGGCCTGTTTCTGTGCTATATGATTCTAGCTATATGTTTAGTGAAAGCAAGAGGAGATAATAGAGGAAATTATTTCCCAGGAATCCACATTCAACACAGGTTGTTCAATGAATTCACACACGTGATTAAAGTCAGTAAACTGTATCCAAAATTCACAATGAGCCTTCCACACTGCTCTTTGTAATATAGCTCCATCTACCTGTCAACAATCTCTGCCAAAGAGGACTCAACCTTAATGATGAATCATTATGAAATTATTCCAAGCCTCAACTTCAAAACATTACCAGCTATTTAACCATTACCCAATCATATTGCATGATATTATTAACACACTTCTCTCCCTTCTGCTGGACAAGTCAGCTTTCTAGTACTGGCGATCTTCATTGGAGCAAATGTTTAATTTGTATTTGTTATTATGTTGTGGTGATGGAGCTTCATGACAATGCCAGTATTTATTGCCCATTCTAATTACCTTCAGACAATGCTGGTCAGTCACCTTCTTGAACCACAGAAGTTCTTAGAAATTCTCTAATTCGCTAATTTTAGGCAACTTCTACAAACTCCCCCTCCCCCTCCTATCTCTCTTCCCTCCACCAATCCCCTGCTTCCCTTCCTCCATTAAAAGTCAGTTAACCAGTTCCACAGTTCACAACGATGTATCCCTCTTGGGATCATACCATCCCTAGACACCAATTGGCCCATCAGGAAATCTCCTTGCGTGAGGTCATCTGTTGCCAACCCTGATTTGCCCTGATCTTTTCTTGCTCCTAGTATCCCCCCTCCCCCTTATAATCAGTCTGAAGAAGGGTCCCGATCCGAAATGTCACCTATCCGTTTCCTCCAGAGATGCTGTTTTTGCCACCAATCCTATTTTTGGCACCAATAACCTCACATTTATCCACATTATACTGTATCTGCCATGCATCTGCCCACTCACCCAACTATCCAAGTCATCCTGCAGCCTCATCGCATCCTCCTTGCAGCTCCAGCTTTGTGTCATCCGCAAACTTGGAGATGTAACATTTAATTCCCTCATCTACATCGTTAATATATATTGTAAATAACTGGGGTCCCAGCAGCGAGCCTTGCAGCACCCCACTAGTCACTGCCTGCCATTCTGAAAAGGACCCTTTAATTCCTACTCTTTGCTTTCTGTCTGTCAACCAGTTCTCTATCCATGTCAAAACCCTACCCCCAATTCCGTGTGCTCTAATTTTGCACACTAATCTCTTGTGTGGGACCTTGTCAAAGGCGTTTTTAAAGTCCAGATACACCACATCCATTGGCTTTTCATCATCCATTCCACTTGTTACATCCTCAAAAAATTCCAGACGCAGGGAGAGAAGAACATTGCTGAGGGATCGTTCTTCATTCTTGGGAGAGAAGTAGAATAATGGATTTGAGGCCACAAAGTCAGATCTAAGCATCCTTTTATATCCGTCTTTTGCTTGGATACACGGTCAGTCCACAGATTGTTTAGCATCTGTGACTGGCTGGAGTTGGCATTGGGAGCCATTGTCAACACAGAAAGAGCAAGGCAATGCTCTTTGGCAACTCGCCCGACCGATCTTCCGCCGCCTTTACCATCAGGTCTGACTTTTTGAAGATGCTGGGAATCTGGTTCGGTGGGGCGGGGGGGGGCGCGAGACTGAGGGATTCGACAAGAATTGGTTGAAGCAAATGGCCAAGGTTGAGCAAAAATTGGGTCTGTGGAAGTAGCTTCTCGATAACTGGAAAAACCTGGTCATCAGGTGTGAGGTGCTCTCGGAGCAAGTGTGGCCGTCTCCCAGTCCTCTGCCTCGGCGATTATCCGGGCCATTTTCAAGTTCATCTGGGGTTCAAATATGGAGTGGGTCCAACGGGTCACGATACACAAATCAGCAGACAACTAAGCCAAAAGCATGCCCAACGTTGCCCCTCATCCTGATGGCCACCTTAGTGTGCGGCTGCATCAGGCTGTGTGAAGAGTCAAAGCACGTGGGCATTGTGTCACTACCTGCTGAGCTTCTATCTGTGTAGGATGGAACTGCAGATGCTGGTTTAAACCAAAGACACAAAAAGCTGGAGTAACTCAGCAGGACACCAGTATCTCTGGAGAGAAGGAATGGGTGATGTTTCGGGTTGAGATCTGAAGAATGGTCTCGACCCGAAATATCACCCATTCTTTGTCTCCAGAGATGCTGCCTGTCCCACTGAGTTAGTCAAGCTTCTATCTGTCCCCGGTTTTGAGAAGGATGGGCCTGGCTCCAATGCTATGCAATGTGCCAGTCAGCTGGACATTGCTGCACCACCTATCCTTTGTGGAAAGGTTCTTTCGGGACCAACACTTTTGACCACAAGTCGATGGGCAATGGTCAGCACGGAACATCTTGCAGGCACTACAGGACAAGGACTCGATGGATCCTGTGGCGCGGTATCCTGATCAGACTGCCCAGCTTGTCTGGCGAAATGCCCCATCGCCAGAACCTGTCACATCTTCGCCTCTGATGTGGAATAATAATACGGACACAATATTTACAGGTTATATTGTATCTGTGTGTCCTGTGCTTTTTGTTGTCTACTGCCGGACCCTGACGTGAGAGGACACTGGCGCTGTTTGTTCGCCGCTTCTCCGTCAGGATAGTTTGTCTGTTTGTTTTTATGTTATGACTGTTTTTGTAAAGCGCTTGAGCACCTGGTAAAGCACTATATAAAATAAATGCTTATTATTATTATTATTATTATATTCCTTAGTCTCTATGTTAATTATCTCTGCCGACTGTGGCCTCCTGCCTTGGCTAACACAGCGCACATGCCATCCGACCTTCAAGTCAGCTGATTCAAAGGTAATGATATTTGTATATCGTTATGACATCCCTCCTTTACCAGAATTAAACTTTAAATTAATATGTGTTCTTTCTAATATACTTTCCAATTAAATTCTTACAAAGCATATTTGTGCTTATTTGTGTTTTCATTTGTGTTCCAATAACTCACAAAACAAATGCATTACAACCACAAAATAAATGCATTACAACTGTCTTTTTTTCCACAATTAAACCATTCTTTACCCTTAAAAATTATTATGTTGGCTTTATTAGCCAAAAGCACCATGACCTATGAAATACTAACTAAATACTTGTACAAATACAACACATTTTTTTTCCCCTTAATACAAATAATAACTTGTAAGCTTCCTTTATCACTAAACAAATGTCACATTCATCTGCATAATTACTAAGCAAAACTATAACATATAACACAAAATCGTCGTATCACTTGGGGACCCACCTTTCACGTTTTGGTCTACCAGCTGGCTGGCGCAGGAGCATCAGAGCCTGTTGAATCTGCCAAAGTGTTGTCATCCAGATGCCGTGTCTGCTCACCACCTGCGTCGCAGCTTGCTGCCTCTGGAACTCTGGTTACTACCTCAGAAATGCTGGTTGTCTCAGGAACACCGGTGATGTTGTCTGGCCCCTCTGAATCGGTAGCTCTCGGTGGACTTTGGAACACCTCAATTCGAGTGTCTTTCCACATGTACTTTTTGACACTCAATACATTCCTTTTGTAGATAACACCTTCTGGAGAATTGACTGCTGCCGCTCTTCGATACAACATTGTATGGCTGACAATGGTAAGGAGTGTCTAACTTACCGCCATCATCCGCCTCACAAGCACGTCATCACCAGGCATTATTTCTGAGTGTCTGGCTCCTCGTTTCAAGTCAGCATACCATCTGCCGCACCTTTCTTTTCGACATCACGGTCTCTCATTTCCTGGTCTTCCGCACTTCTGGCATTTTAGTGTGAATTTTCCTTCCAAACAAAGCTTCTGCTGGGCTTTTCCCTGGCGACAAGGATATTTTGAATTTTGGATATTTTGGACATTTTGGATTCTGAATCTGTGGCTACGAGCTGGAAAAAGATTAGAAAAGATCAAAATGGCAGTCGTTGGAGCTGATTTCTTAGCACTTCGTGGAGTTCCACACCGATCTGATGGGTGACGCGAGTACCGTCAGCGTGAAGTGGAATGCTTGGCTGGAGGAATTCGATGCCTACGCCGACAGTCGCGAGCACTTTCTTGATGAGAGTACACCGGGGCAGAAGGCACAGTGGAGAGCGTTGCTTCTCTTCACCGCAGGGCCAGCGGTTCGAGAAATGTTTAAAACACTCCCTGACACCGGAATGAAGGAAGACTAGAAGAAAGCCGTTGATGCATTGAAGAGTCATTATGTGATGGTGCCGAATGCTACATTTCAACGCCATTTAATCCGCAAAACAAAACAGGAAGAGGGCGAGACTGTTGCTCAATTTGTGACGAGACTCAGATAGGTGTCTGTAGGATGCAAATATGTGGCTGCTGATGTGGAAAACCAGGTATTGGATCAGGTTGTCTAACATTGCAGGTCAGACAAGCTCAGGAGAAGGCTGCAAGAACAAGGGGGTGAGTTAAACCTTCATGATGCTTTGTCGATTGCAGCAGCATTGGAAGCTGTTGAGGCACAATTTCACAGCATGAAATTGAAAGATTCCAAGACTGGCAAGTTAACTAGCTGTCCCACGGTAGACCAAGAAGTAAGCCTGAACGTGAGATTCAGTGTTACAGGTGTGGCAACAAGAGTCACATAGGGAAAGATGCATGTTGTCCATCAAAAGGTAGACATGTAGGAAGTGTGGAGGCAAAGATTATTTTGCAAAGAAATGTAAAAGTAAAGCCAGGGAAAATACAAGTGATTACAACAAGAGTGAATCTTCCAAGGCAAGGGAGAAAGGGAAGTCCAGTGACAAGATAGACGGACCTTGGCAGAAAAAAAGGGTCACGTCTGTCACGTAGAAGGTGATTTCGGAAGTGATGACGACAGTGATGATCCTGGTGAGCACGCTGTTAAAAGGAATTATCAGTTTGCATTGAATGATAGCCATCTTGAGAAAGTTGCAGTGACCATCGGAGGTGAGAGAGTGTCAGTGATTGTAGATTCTGGTAGCGACAGCAACGTAATTGACAAATCACTTTGGGAATGATTGAAAAAGCAGAAAATCAAGTGCACGTCAAGGAGGTGTAGTAGGAAGTTATATCCATACACTGCAACTGAACCATTGCAGCCCATTGGATGTTTCACGGCTAAAGTAGAAGTCGGAGATAGAAAAACTGATGCAGAATTTGTGGCGATGGAGAAGGGAGAACCCCTGCTCAGTAGAAGTACCGCTCGAGAGCTGGGAGTGCTTCACATCAGAATGCATGTCAATTCAGTGCAGTCATATGATGACATGAGGCAGGAATTTCACTCAGTATTCCAAGGCGTTGGAAAATTGAAAGGCCGGCAAGTGAAGTTAGCCATTGATGAAACTGTCAAGCCGAACGCACAACCAGTGCGGAGAACGCCATTTGGACTTCGTGGAAAAGTAGAAGCTAAAATCAAGGATTTGATTGATCAGGACATTATTGAGCCAGTTGAACGTTCGACACCATGGGTGAGTCCAGTAGTGATAGTGCCGAAACCCAATGATGACATCAGATTGTGCGTTGACATGAGGAGAGCCAATGAGGCAATTCCGATGATCGATGAGGTGCTACAAGAGTTATCAACCAGTAAAGTGTTCTCCAAAATTGATCTCAAGTGGGGATATCACCAATTGGAATTACATGCAGAGTCAAGAGAGGTAACAACATTCGTCACTCACTGCAGATTATACCGGTACAAAAGACTGATGTTTGGAATCAATGCTGGCCCTGAGATCTATCAGTACGAAATCCACAGAGTGATTCAGGGTGTACCAGGTGCAGCAAACATATCAGATGACATCATCGTACATGCATCAATTCCTGAAGAGCATGACAGGAGGTTGAAGCTAGTGTTGACTAAACTTCAAGAAGCAGGACTCACTGTGAATGAAGGCATGCAAGTTTGGCGTCTCTGAGATGGATTTCATGGGACACAGACTCACAGGTGAAGGGCTGAACCCGTCAAAGGCTAAAGTGAAAGCTGTTGCAGATGCACGTGAACCTCAGAATGCAACCGAGATGAGGTGCTTTCTAGGACTGGTCAATTACTGTGCAAACTTTATTCCAAATTTTGCTACACTGGCAGATCCGCTGAGAAAGTTGACCAGGAAAGACGTACCGTTCCAGTTTGGTAGTGAACAGACAGACATTCAAAGCACTGAAACAGAGTCTAATGAGTGCAGAAACCCTTGGATATTATGATCCAGCTGCACCAACAAAAGTCATAGCAGATGCCAGTCCGGTCGGCTTGGGAGAAATGCTGGTACAGACACATGCAGATGGACCCAGAATCATAGCATATGCCAATCGATCTTTAACCAGCGTGGCGAGAAAGTATTCTCAAACAGAGAAAGAAGCACTGGGACTAGTGTGGGCCTGTGAAAGGTTCCATGCTTACTTGTACGGCATTGAATTTGAACTCGTTACAGATCACAAGCTGCTGGAAGTGATCTATTCAACAAGGTCTAAGCCATGTGCCAGAGTAGAACGCTGGGTGCTGAGACTCCAACAGTACAAGTACAAAGTAGTCCACATTGCTGGAAAAGCAAACATCGCGGACCCGCTGTCGAGACTGTTGAAGGATGAACAGCTGAGAGCAATATCCTGATGATTTATGGATTGTTCCCAGGGACACATTCGGAGACGGACATCAAGTGCTGCTGGAAGATCATCAACCCGGTGAAAGACACTCTTTGGTCTGTCTCCAGCAGAGCAAGATGTCTGTCAGGGGAACGTTGCCAACTGGCCCATTCCAGATTGCACAATATATGCTGAGGGACTTGCTGAAGCTTGGTGTGGCCAAGCCAAGGCTCTGTGGGAGAATGCCAGTCTAGCGTCCTTCCCCTGCTGGATATCACCCCAAGGGGTCACATGAGTGGCAAGGCATGGTATTGCTTGGTATAAGGATTGTTTGTGACAACTACCGAATATAACATTATTGAGTGTAGAGACACTGGGAATCAGTGATGGAAATGGGGGATGGGGGAGGGGGGAGGGGGGAGGGGGGAGGGGGGGAGGGGGGGAGGGGGGAGGGGGGGGAGGAGGGGGGGAGGGGGGGGGGGGGGGGAGGGGGGGGGGGGGGGTACGCAGGGGACTGGCGTTCCCCTAGTTTTCAATTTCCAGCTCGGGTTTAATGAGTACTGCAGAAAGATTTGAGTCGTTTATCACTTTATTCAACTCAGACGAAATCAATTTGTTAATTGCCACTGTTAGCACTTGTTAACTGCCAGTAGTTAACAGGTAGTAGTAATACAATGTGTCATCAATACATCGATCCACATTCCTCAGTAAATGTAATTGTGTTTTGACCATGTATTAATGACACCGTTGTAGTGGGTGCGGTCACCGCGGTAATCAGGCCAGACGCCAGGTGAGTAGTTAATACTTTATTACCATAGGCACCAAACACCGCACTCAAGAGAGAGTCGACACACCCAAAACCTTTATAGTCCCAGACCACCTGACCCAGGAAGTGACCTAATCCCTCCCGTCCACTGAGTGCCGAGTGGAATGACCAAGGGAGTGGCCTAGCCCCCGGGTGCCGCCACACCGTGTTCCTTTGAATAAAATTCAAGGGAGAATTTTTTAAACTCACTGTCAGGGCTACCGGACCGCGAGCACGGGCTCAGGTAAAGTCACGTTATTTTATTATTCCACGTTATTTTATTTGCCGCTCTGCCACTGTGCCTCAGTTGTTTCAGTTAAATTAGAATGGATGGGGTGAAAATTAAATAAGTAGTACCAATAGTTTTTTCCAGCCTAAATCGTGAGTGGTGAATATTTTATTGTGGGTAGTTTTATTTGGCAAAACAATAGTGCAAGCGGAAATATTTTATTATATATCACTATCAAATTTTATTATATATCACTATCAAATCACTATTAAATATCTATAAATTTCACATTTGTGTACTCTGTGTGAAAATGAGCATACTGAGATACTTTGAAAGACAGTGTCTTCAGATTGATGAAGAAATAAATGATAATGAAAACACTCAGACAGAAAAGAAGGCAAAATTACTTGAAAATTATAATGTAACTGATGCAGCTGTTTTGCCTGATGCTGCATGTGAAGACATTTCAAATGATATTGAAAAATGTGATCTTCCAGACTGTTGGACACAAGAAATGTACTTAAACAAAAAGAAAGAATATCCCAGGCTAATTGTTAAAAACTGTCTTCACTGTCATCTGTTGAGAATTGGTCGTGTTTTCAGTGTGAGATGGGTTGCTTCGTCTTAAAGACCTGTAAAGGCAATGTGGCAGTCTTATAAAGCTATTTGGGAGCATTTTGGAAAAGCACGCTGTGATGCTTCAAGATCTAGTGCAGAGAGAGCAAAGTACGAGGGGCTGAAAAACGTATTAGTCATCAGCTTTCGTAAATAATTTGGGATTGTTGATGGACAGTTTGCTAGAGTTGTCTGAACTGTCACTTGAACTGCAGAACCGAAATTGTACACTTAGTAAAGCACATGAGGAAATTAAACGAACTATCAAGGTTCTTGAATGTCAAATAGAGAAGCCAGGAAAATTTTATACTCAAGTGGAGAAAGCAACAAGCCAGATGATATTTAATGGAATAAATTTGAGAGCTGGTAAAGTACCTACTATACATAGACAACAGTTTTTGAGGAGTTTGGTCAATAATATGAAATCCAGGCTGCTTGAATCTACAACAGCTTCCAATGATAAATGTAAAAAGTTAATTAACAAGTCGAAATATTTAGATATTAACAATATTCCAGAAGATTCACGTTTTACCTTTGGGGATAATGATGTAGAAGAAATGGCAGAACAATTTGGCTTAAATGGTCGGCTTTGTGTCAGAGCCTTCAGAGAATTCAAGGAATCTAAAGGGAAGATAGTTTCTGCAGATTTTCAGCAGCTGGTAACGGCTGTAAACTGTAAATACAATTCCGGTATCAACAGCAGAATGTGAAAGAAGCTTCAGTGGCATGAATTTCTGCATGTCACCACAACGTGCAAGACTTCAAACTGATCATCTCTCAACTCTTCTATTTATTAAGTTGGTGGGACCTCCTCTGCCAAAATTCAACCCCGAAGAATATGTGAGGGCATGGCTTTTTAGTGGCAGAAGGCGTGCTGAAGAAACGGCTTGCAGAAAGGAAAAGGAGGTGACAGAAAAAAATGGAGATTATATACCACTATATAACATTTTGTAATGTAAACAGAGAGAGAGAGAGAGATGCCAGAAAGCAGCTATGACATATGATACCCAATAAACTATATTATAAATACACAATAAACAAGTTATGCATTCCTGTACTCTTACATGGGTAAGACCGCACATAACTCCCCCCCCCCCCCTTCCTTCCCAACCACAGCCTCACAGACCTTAGAGTACCCCTAGTACCCAAAACCAATTTCCATCACAGCTGGGAACACCGGTAGACTTTTGGCGCTGTTCGTGTTTTGTATATATATTTATATTTTGAATAAAGTTTATTTTGGGGGGGGGGGGGGGGGGACGACGACGACTGGGATCCTGGCCAAGTACTGTGAGACTCTTGACCTTCAATTCTTCCTCTTTTTTGAGTCGGGGCAGCTTTGCAGAGGTAGGAAAATGCACCGAAGTCGCAAACCTGATATTATTTTACGACGTCATTACAAAAAAAAAACAAAAAACTTTATGGATGTTAATATTTAAAGACGAGAGTACTTTAATTTTCAATGATTCCCTTTCAAACAAAGGCACGGACCGGAGAACGGATAGACAGCGCAGCGCAGCGCCGCGCCGGGGAATGCGCGTGTCCTGTGCCGTGTGCCGCGTGCCCTGTGCCAGGGATCATCGTTGGAACCTTGTGTGATCACCGGGCGACGCCGGAAAACCCGGAGCAA